>NW_022202458.1:0-5732 GCF_009176525.2 Contarinia nasturtii | reverse complement strand
ACGATACTGTGGAATACGATGTTTTGCGTTTCTCCAAAGATTTTCAACCAAATTTGTACATGCACCTGTATCAGGATCCTTAAAATGTTGGGAGTGATTTACAGTCAAATGAGTATAAGTAAATTCGCTGAAATTCGCATATGCACGCCAACAATCACTAATTATTGTAGATCCGGGTAAAATGTATTTTCGAATGATGGGCAATAGTGTTTCTCGGTCACGTCGTTCTACTGGCACTAGAAATGAATCTCCCGTATCACGTTCTATTCCGCCAAAAACCCACTGTCCATCAATGCGATGCCCACGATTATATTTTCTTTTACCGAACTCTGATTCGTCAATTTCGACGATTTTTCCCTCACCACCAGTTACAAATACATTCGATTATATTTATTGGTGGCGCAAGCATATGTTATTGATGGCACAAATTGCATTGCGTTTTTATTTGAATTGCGCACGCGCAGTATAAAAAGTATAATTTCAACTGAAAAAAATATTTTCGAACAACAAGCAGAGAGAAAAAAATATATATATACATAATACAAAATCAGTAACATTAAAATGTCAAAGATTTTAAAATAAAACACAATTTGTTTTAAGTATATTGCACCTTTATGACTTTGCCAATTTAATTTCAAGAATTCTATTCAAATAAATAACAATAATTGGAACAATGGTTCGGATGCATTTCGACAATGTGTCATCCTCAGCGAGTACATTCAAACTAAGCAAAAACATTTTTATTAAAGTGTCGTAAGGTAGAGAGTGAAAAATTCAAATGCCCGAATTGCGACAAATTTTGCTCGAGACCGCACAATTTAAAGGCACATTTTCTTCAAATGTAAGTATTTTGAAAAAATTGTTGATTGATCTATTCACACGTTCACAGATAATAGATCATGGTTCGGCAACAGCTGATTCAGCAACAGCTGATTCAGCAACAGCTGATTCAGCAACAGCTGATTCGGCAAAAGCTGATTCGGCAAAAGCTGATTCGGCAACTTCTGATTATGTGCGAGCAAAATATGTCGCAATTCGGGCATTTGAATTTTTTCTTCATTGGCTGGTGAACATTTTCGACGTGTTCTCGCAAAGTTTATAAACGAATGAACGATTTTTCGCACATTCCACACTTCTAAATTTCAGGGAAAAAATGAAAGTAAAGCACAAAAAAACAACCAATAATGAATCAAAAAAATAAAAATATAAAAATTAAGAAAAAAAGTCACAGTAAAATGATGATTAATAAAAAAAAGCAAAATTACTTTTCGCATGTTTAATGTTTATAGTTGAAACACAAACACCTAATTGCCGGTTTTACAAAAGTCAAAAAATAGTTGTCAAATATATACAATCTGTCTGAAGTTGGCTCTCACAATACACAACTTTATTGAGTGAATGCTTTTGATATTTCGACTTGTTAAAACGATGCATTCACGTTTTTTATTGCCGATTAATATTTTTTTATGAATAATACATTTTTTTAAAAGATTGGCAATCATAATATTCATTAAATTAACCACTAGAAACATATTTGTGGATTCATTTCGTTTTGATATTAGAATAGTAATCGATACGAAAGTAGATGGCGGTAGGATGTAAAAATCTTTTTGCAAAAGTGACATTTCAGTACAAAATACGTTTTGATATTCCTACCCGTGTTATCTTCCATTGCAACTTTTTGTTTTGGCAGTGTATGGCAAATTCGTGAAATGATACCTTCTGCATGTTGAATGATTTGGTAAATTGTAAAAATGTGTTGTATATTTGAGGTAAAGTGCTTCCCATCAACACACAAAAACAAAAAAAAAAAAAAAATTTGAACAAGTCTCAAAATGTTGGCCATACAATGTATACATATGTGTATGCCTCGACTCCGGATATCGTTCTAATCTTTTATTCTTTATCACATAAAAATAAGAACTTTTCCAAACGAACTTCAAACACATTTTACCATTTCGATGTGTCTGTTATTATTTTTTATTATTTTATGCAAAAATGTGCACAAACGATTTAGACCAATTTCAATATGCAATCCATACACTTGACTAAACGATATGTTTGAGACCTCAAACACTGGCGAATAAAAAAAAAATGAAGTTGAAGAACAAACGAATATTTTACTGGCACGGTCTGTACAGTGTACATTTCTGGGGAGAAAAACTTGCATATCCACATTATATATTCGCATAGTTTTCTGATTTTTTTCAATGTTTTTAGTACCAAGTAGTGAAATTCGGTCTCTCTTTGCCACACTTTTTTTTGCAGGTTTTTTCTTCCATTCTTTTTTTTTCTTTAAGAATTTTACAGACATCTCTGGAGAAAGAAAAATTTATTATCCAGCAACGAACGAAACGATATGATATTTTCATGTATTAATCTTTAGCTTCTTCGATATTCTTATCTTATACATCCTTTTCTCTCAACGGCAAACTCATAGTCCCGCTTACAGTCAAGGATTTGAGCAAGAAATTCGATGGCAAAATATACGAAGCTAATAAAGATGTATTAAAATTCGACTGCCGGAATTTACGCAAGTATGATGTTACTTCGTGCAGTGGAGGTTGAAGGACAGATCCGTAAATATGCCAATAGTTACGAAAAATATGAAGAGAATGTATATCCAACATTTCTTGTGAACTTTTTGATTTTTTGCACCAAAATTTGTTCCAAAGGATTTTTTTTTTGCATCAATGTGTAAAAGTACAATGATTTTGACACAAAAGTTTTGTTCTTAGCATAATTCAAAAAGAAACAGAAAACTATAGCTTCTGAACCAAGGGTCTATGGGGTCGGATTACCGCCCGCCCCCCTGGAGAACGGATATGAATCTTTTTTTTGAGGACTTTTGGAAAATTCTTTCGATTTGATAGTTTTTTCTATTGGACGCCCCCTGAAGATTTTGACTTTACCAACGTATGGTTCAAAACAGCTAACTAATTATAAGTATTCGCAAGCACTCCACAATCATTTCTGAAAAAAATCTTTTCAAATGATTTCAAACTCTTTTGAAACTAGTTGAATATTTTATTTATTTGCCATCATCATTGCATCCAATTACGAATAAATCAAAATGGAAAATTTCCTTAAATAGCATTCGACGCAATATTTTCACATCCTTTCAAAATCAAAACGTAATTATACTGTGTGAGGTAAACCCAAGGGTAAAATATTGTGCGCACATTAAAAACACGGATAAAATTTCCAAATCTCGATAAATGTTTGATACGACTATCAAACACAAGATGACTTATTTAAGCGATTTTATTTCCTAGCAACACGTTACATTTGCACATTTTAAAAGTAAAAATCAACTTGAAACCATGAGTTTACCCTTTGCAATCAGGTACTTTGGAAAATTAATTTTGAAAATTCGTCTACCAAATAAACTTTTTACTGACGACATTGCTGCTTTGTTTGGTGGATTTCATTATCAACAGTCGCATAAATTTGTTGTTCATAGCAGCACAAGTAAATGATACACAAGTTTCGCACAATTTCTATACCAAGCAATATTCGTAAAACGCATTTGGCAAAAATACATGTACAATGTAGTATTCAATCAACAGAATTCTATACAAATTATTTTCATTTCAAATACGCGCATGCAGTGACTCAAAATATATTAAGAGAACAAACACAGAAGAAATAACATTTAATTAATTTTCTGTTTTTTTTTTCTGTTTAAATAGTAGACATGCGCTCAAGTCCACATGAGAAGTCGAATGAAAAGGTGATGCTATTCCATATTTGTAATAAAAATAATTGAAAAAAATATTACTCATTTTTGTTTGTTCATGTTCTTAAAATTTCGGGATTATGCAGAAGATGTGATGACTCTTAATTCACAAGTACGTCATCACAGCGAATAATAATGGAAGTTCAAAAATAGCATCTTGATTAGATTGAGTGCCGAACTTTGTTGAACGTAAAATATCTGCAAAATTCAACTGATGGAACATTTTTTTTTACAAAGCCTCCTGATATATATAGATCTTGACTGGAAGGGTTATGCTAATATTCCTTCATCCTATGGTTTAATCTAAAAAAATATTTCATGTTGGGTTTGCGACGTTTTTTTGTTGTTATACTTTATAATTAATGGACTGAAACGGTACACATAGTCTTCGCAGAAAAAAATGGGTTTGATTTTATTTTAAAACTTGATAAATGTGTTAGATCTGTGTCCAATTAAAAATTAGGTCATTCGATTTTTATAAGTAGCTGAAATTAAGATTGTATATAGTACAAGAAACACTTGATGAATAAAAAAAATGGTTGATAAGCGAGGGATGCGTATATAAACTTTAAGAATAATGATAAAATCCTGTTCATTCAAACAAAAAATGATGAAAAAGTTCAAAATAACTCCGCAAAATAATTAGGAAAAGACAGATTGTAACATAATACATAAATGGAAAATTTGCGACGAGAGAAAAAAAAACACACACACAAGCAATCACTTTACTTCTACTGCAAAAGAAAAGCATAGCCATTATCAATTCTCAGAGAAATGTTTACCTGAGTGGATGGACAATTTGTCTCTCCGAAATACTGATAAAAAGACACCAATACCCACTCCCAATTCCATATTTGAGATTATGCTAGAGGTGTCCACATTTGATTCAAACATGGCCTGAACATTCCATGAATCAATACGATGCACATTTTTCAGAAGCTTTTCAGCTAATCGTTTCATTTTTCATTAGCTTCTCCAATTCCAAAGAAATGAAAAAAGTCCAAATTAAAAATTAAAATGTGTAATTTAAAAGACAGATTTGAATCGCATTTTTTACTGGGCAACCAGCAAGACGAAAAAAATGCATCGGATCGGGTCATATTCACAATATTTTGGTTTACCCGAAAAGAGACCATAGAAATAATGAACAGCCAGGCCAGCATAGCATACATAAAGTGTTACACTGAAAAAACTTGGGTTATTTATATAACCTAGATGTTGAAAACTTTCAAATTGTTCGACAAACATATCTATTGAATGTAACGATATGAGAGTATGTTGAACGCGTGTATAAAATTCATTTTGACATTTATGACAAATAGCGACCATGGATACTAGGCAATGTACAAATAATTATAATTTTCCCACTTAAACTACAATGGATACAATAGTATTTCGTTTGAGCCCAAAATTTTAACGTAAATTGGATTCAGCCATTTAAACTTAACTCGCATGATTGTGCAGTTTAATGGCGGACATACACTCATAAACTGAGTTCGAATATCAAGCAGCGCAATAATAATTCAAATAATAAGTATCGATTATTTTGAGTTAGAGTTGTTATATGTTTGGTGTTCAACATACACTGTGATTTACTTGAACGTATACATAACGTAAGCAATGCACATTAGACGGTTGAAGCACAGACCTGTTTTTTTTATATTGGAAATGAATCGATATGCTTGAATGCTGAAGATTTATATTTGAATTTTTTTTAGGTTCGGTTTTGATGTTCAATTTGAAAGAAGCAATTTTAATCCATCATACATATGCTAAAAGTATTTGTATCTTTAATGCTTCTTGATTTACTAGCAGCTGCACGTAGTCAATTGGCCAGCCAATGACAGGCACATGAAATAATTGTTTCACATGAACGAATGCCATAATTCGTCTCCCATTGCATATTTTATCAGTGAATTTTGAATTGGCTGTTGGTGTGTTTTTTTTTTCTCATGTGTATACGGTGCAGTACGTTTATGGTGTGTTTTTTTTT
>NW_022202457.1:0-6449 GCF_009176525.2 Contarinia nasturtii | reverse complement strand
CCACTGGCAAGATCGGTTCTGGTCCATAGACTGTCTCTTGTGCAGCTATTTTTGCTGCCCCGTCTGCCAGGTCATGTCCTCTGATGTTTGAATGTGCTTTGATCCATACCACCCTCAGTGGATTTGTTTCAGCGATTCTCTGAAGTACAGTATAGCATTCCAAGAAAAGGCCACTACCTCTTTTGAAACTTTGGAGTTCCTTTACGGCTCCAAGGCTATCTGTGAAAATGGCCACATTTCCCTCTACCCTGTCTTCAAGAATCTTACGTGCACAATGATAAATTGCTGATATTTCCGCCTGTTTGACTGTTGTATTTAGTCCCAGGGGAATAGAGACTGTATTATCTTCATTCACACAGTGAAACCCGCATCCACTACCCGTTTCCCTGACAGATCCGTCAGTGAAGAAGGATGAATGCGCCCACCTGTTGTGATGAAAGAAATCATTAAGATCCTCAGTTATGAAGACCTCAAAGTTCCTATTGAAGTTGTATACATGCTTCTTGAGTTTATCAGATGGTGCCTCAAGGATCCCATCGATTTCGAATAAGTTTGTAAGTGCCTCTGTATGTGAGTTCTGTACAAATTTATCTGTTTTGATGTTTGGTCTTAGTCTGAAAGCTGTTTTCATCGCCTCAGACTCAATGAAATCTTCGAGCTTTGGTAAGCCCAAGAGGACATCAAGTGCTGCTTGTGGTGTGGTGCTCATGGCTCCCGTCACACACATGCATGAAACTCTTTGTAAATGATTGAGTTTTTTTCTTGCGGTGGCTGTTTTTGTACCTCTCCACCATATGAATGATCCATATGCAAGCATTGGTTTGACTACCGCTGTGAACAGCCATAGTAGACTCTTAGGGGATAAACCCCAGGTCTTACCTATCGCAGATCTACAGCACCAGAAGACTTTTAAACATTTTGAGACCCTGTACTCAATGTGTGGTTGCCAGTTGAGTTTGTGATCTAACATGAGTCCAAGATATTTTACACAGTTTTTCCTTTCTATTTCTCTACCGAAAATGATAGGATTTTTGAAACCTTGTAAGTTTCTATTTTTGGTAAAGATTATAAGTTCTGATTTGTTAGGGTTTACTCTGAGCCCAACCTCTTGACACCAAGCCTCAACCAGCCTCACAGCTGATTGCACTCTGTCCGAGATGGTGCTCAAGAATTTTCCCCTACATATGATACTGAGGTCATCAGCATAACCAACCGAATGAAACCTGTTCTCGTGTAGCTTTTTAAGGAGGCCATTCATGACTAAAAGCCATAAGAGTGGAGACAGGACCCCTCCCTGTGGAGTGCCCCTTGTCGCCCGTATAACCACAACCTCCCCATTCGTTCGGAATGTTATGCTTCTGTTCTCTATCATGGATTTTATCCATTTTTGGATATGAGGATTTGTGGTGCTTTCTGCCACACTTTTATTTATGGCATCAAATGAGACATTGTCAAATGCTCCTTCAATGTCCATAAATGTCGTGATCATGTATTCCTTGTCTGAGAATGTCTTCTCAGCCGTTGAAACAATTTCATGGAGAGCTGTTTCAGTAGAACGACCTTGCTGAAAAGCATGTTGGCTTTTGTGCAAATGTCCGGATGATTCTATTTCCTCCCGGAGCTGCCGTTCAATTAGTCTTTCAAGTCCCTTTAGAAGGAACGACGACAGACTAATTGGTCTGAAGGATTTTGGTGACGTATAGTCGTCTTTGCCAATTTTTGGAATGAAAGTCACTTTAACTTTTTGCCATGAGGCGGGAATATGGCCCAGTAAAAATGAGGCCTTGTAGATTGAAACAATGATGTCCCGAATTAAATCCCATGACTTTTGTAAAAGACATGGATATATCTCATCCAAGCCTGGCGATTTGAAAGGGTCAAAAGAGAAAATGGCCCATTCCGTGCGACTTGTAGTTATGAGATTGTCTATAGAGTTAATGTTATTGATTGTATTTATGGGTTCAGGTGTTAGGGGTTGTAAGTCCATTTGAACCTGAGTTCCCGTTGGGATGTTATCAGGGAAGTGTGTGTCTAGCAGGAGCTTTGCGGCTTCCGCATCGGACTCTGTGTAACTTCCATCCTGTTTTACAAGTATGCCTGGTCCCTGTGAGGGGTCCTTGGCTAAGAGCTTATGCACTCTTGATGTGCTTTTCGCACCTTCGATGCGGTTGAAGAATCTCTTTTCAGATTCTCTCTTTGCAATGAGGATTTCTCTGGCGTATTTATTTCTGCTCCTTTGCCAGATTTCATGGCAGGCAGGACCTTGAGGTGTATCCTTCCGGGCTAAGAATATTCTCAGCAGCCTTCTTGATTCCCTACGTAGTCTTGCTAGGTCAGAATTCCACCAGTTGTTTGTTTTATTTTTGAATACCCGTTCTGGGCATGTCTGATGATAGGCTGATTTCATTACCTCCTCAAAACTCTCAGCCGTTTGGTCAAGTCGCTCTTTTGTAGAGAGATCTATGCACATCGTTCTGAGGTTTTGGGCGGCCCTTGAAACTTTCCTTCTGAGTCTAGCCCAATCAGTGCTTCTTGGGTTTCTGAATTTTTGTGGTTTTTTGCCAGCGTATAACAACTTGAAGCAGATCTCACGATGGTCTGAGAAGCTATCTTCCTTTGATACATGCCAGTCCATCACAAGATGTGATATTGATTGAGAAGCGAGTGTAATGTCCAACACTTCGGCTCTGTTTCTCGTGACAAAAGTAGGCGAAATGCCTTTGTTTAGGATTACCAGATCTGTAGTGGCAATATATTCAAGAAGAAACTCACCCCTTCGATTAGTGTCAGTGCTGCCCCAAACCGTATGGTGAGCATTTGCGTCACCTCCCATTATCAATGGGAGGTTTGTCTTTTTTGAATAACTATTCAAAGCTCTGAATTTCTCTCCTGGAACCTCCTCAATTGAGGGGTTCTCTAGATAGAATGAGCTTAATATAGTATAAGAATTTTCTTCAGTCTTTATTTTTACTGAAGTTAGATCTCTAGAGCTGAATTGAGGTAACAGCGTTACATTCAGTCCCTTAGAAGCCACTATACATGAGCGGACTGGAAGATTGGAATTATTTAGGTACATCAATTTTATTTTGTCTGTGTCAAAGCCACATATTTTGTTATTTACAACCCAGGGCTCTTGACACAAATAAATTGTGTCCTGGTTTTTTGTTTGCATTTCGTAAATGTTCTTACACAAAAGTGCAGACGCAGCTTTACTATGATGCAAGTTAATTTGCTTTACGCATATCCATGCCGACACATTCAACTGAGTTGGAATGGTGGCAGTAGAAACAGCGTTAGAAAAAGAACTGTCATTTTGATTTGGATGAGACATCATTAATCTGATTTCAGTTCAAAGAGAGTGAAGAGGTGGGCCCTGGTTCGCTGGTTATATGTAACCAGCTTCCGGGGCCGCATCCGGATCATTAGAGGTAACTGGACCTCCTCGAGACTCAGCCGAGGTTTCGACTAGGGCAGATGAGGGGCCAGAATTCTCTAGCCCACTCGTGCCGCCCATGCTCTCTTCCCCGGCCTCAGACATTTCAACAACTGTGATGTTTTGGTCGTCGTTTTCTAAGGTGTCATCTCCCTGAAGACTTTCGTCAATCTGGGTGTCAGACATCTTTTCGACGTCATCATCACCAAGTTCAGTATCCCCGTCGAAATTGATGTTTTTCAGATCCTCATTTAGGTCTGATTCAAATTCTGAGGTACGGAACTCCGATTCCTCTGCCTGTGGCCCTGTGTGTTGAGTAGGGCCTACCTTCTTCTTCTTTTTGAAGATACGTTCACGGATGTGAGCCGTACCCATTCCGAATCTAAAGTCCGGGCCATTGCTCAAGAGAATGGTCTTATCAGAAGGCTTGACGCTGAGTAATAAATGTGTGCCCTTTGGAATGACTTTCCGGTGGACACACTTGAATTGGACTTGTTGCAGACAAGGGTTGACCATTTGCAGGTAACGCACAATGTCTGCTCCATGTTCCTTTGTATGCGGGAAGAAACCTGCGAACAAAGGAGGGCGTGGCAATTTGTTGAATTGCACTACCACTAGGGGTAAGCCAACAACAGATTTCAATCTGTCAACAACGCCCTCCAGCCATGTCCGAGATTCCATGTCGACACAGAATGCTCTTAGAACACCCTGGTGCCGGATTGTTTTTGAGAAAGTCGGAAGTGGCAGACCAGCTCTCATATCCTCGAAACACAGATCATTTAGTGCCCCAAATATCTTGTCGTACTCCTCCTGAGATAATTGGGACGTAGAATCTGGCTCGGGCATATGGGCCACCGCCATATCCAACAGTGATTTTGTCAGAGCCTGAGCGTAGGTGGGTTTATCCACCGCTCCCTCAGTCTCTGGCGTGTCCTTGGTGTCCAATCGCTTGTTCATCAAGGCATCAGGAGGAGTGCCGTCAGCAGGGCGGGGTCGTTTTGGAGAACCATGCCCGGCTGCGACACCCGAGTCCTTTTGAATACGGGTGATAATTCTGGAGGGCCCGGCAGTTGATAACCCTTGAGGGGTATCCCCAACTCGGCCACTACCAGAAGAGAGGGATCGAGTTTGATCTGGTGTGACACCAGAAGATGAATTTCTCTCCTTCATTTTGAGCCGAATGCGACGATCACGGCGGATTTGCGTAGTAGTCCTTTCCTGATATCCATCATTCGAGGCACTGCCCGAGCCCTCAGGCTTATTAGCCGAAGTGCTGGTGGCCACCGATGAAGATGATGACTGGAAAGTACTACCAGTTTTGGACATTCCTCGCCCTGCATCCTTCTGACCCGAAACCCCAGGGCGAACCATGGTGCTAGAGGCCTTTGAAGAGGGGCGATAAGAATGCCCTCCACCCTGATTGCCGAAAGACTTTGAAGAAGAGGACAGAGAAGAAAGAGAAGAGTGACCTTTAGGGCCGCCTGATACCCCCTGCCCTGCGCCCTTCGTGGCACGACCCGAACCCCCAGGGCCCTGTGGGCGAACCTGGTTGTTGGTGGCCATCGTTTGGCTTGAGGCTGGAAGTGCCTGGCCCATATCGGGTTTATTCTTCGGTTTGGATTTGGTCGCTTTTGAAGTTTGAGCGTTATGCTCGCCCCCCTTGCGACCCATTTTGTCGTTTGAATCCGACATCCTGAAAATTTTTTAATGTTTATAATTAAAATAAATAAATAAAATCAAGAATATTTGAAAAATAAATGAAATTAATAAGTGAAATTGCCGAAATACTTTAAGAGAAACAAGTATATCTAAAAGGATTCGGCGAGAATACACGAAAAGGTGCAATTTTGCAGAAGAAAAAAATAAATTATATTTTGTATCAATTTATTCAGGGAAAATGATCAAAGTTTTGTTGGAAAATCTTCAATATTAGAGAATTTTCTCGATGAAATTTATTTCCCCGCGAAAATGATGGAAAATTACGCACGAAAAGAAAGAAAAAAAATATTTAATTGACAGTAATAGAGAAATTCTGTCAAGGAACGATTAAATTATCAAAAAATTAAGATTTACTGTTTAAAACTGTAAAAGAAAAAAAATATTAATTATGTCCAAATATTCAAAAAATTAATCCCGGAAAATTGAACTAATTTAATATGTTAAGACTAATTTACATTCAAAAAAAAAAAAAAAAAAAAAGAATTCGTGAAGAAAATTTGATCAGGATGTATTTCGGCAATTTTTAGTACGTTTTACTTCCAATAGATGGCGCTGTCCTCACTAAGTGCAAGGTGAGACGAACTGAATGTTCCAACCCTACATGCACCGATTCAGCCGAGAACGTACTTACTGCGAAATTGAGGTTATGTTCAACACTACAATTACTGATCAGGAAAATGTATAAAATGAAAATTTTCGTCGATTTTCCGGTCACAAAATTTTCTCTGGCGCACTGTTTTGTGGTTTTGCACTCAATTTGTGCTCAAATTGAGCAGGATTGCACCGATTTACGATGAAACAATTACACCAAAAAGTGCCGCTATTTGGCTGACACAATGAATTTTTTGCCGAAAAATACGGAAAATTTCACAGAAAATGCAAAAACTTTATTTGTTTTATGCGTAAAACACTTTTATTTTTCTATTGCAATAGATTTAATATCGCAATGTCGTCGAAAAACTATTTATTTTTTAATTTTAAACACAAAATGTGCGAGCACAAAGATTTCGTGTGTATACACTTTAGCTGTCAAAAGACTCATAACTCATAATAAAACCCATACTGACGAGTTAGATTGTCGTGACACTGGTGGTGGCTTATTGAAAGTAAATCGGGACATTGGGAAAATATTCTAGTGTCTATTATAATGTACGTTGATGGTTTTAAGCATTCTTTTTGTACCTACTTTCGACTCTATATATCTACCCTAAAAAAATTCTCTCGTCACTCTGAACAACTTTGCCATACATCACTTTTTGGTCCAATGAAGTTTTGGACAAGTTGAGTACTCCCCCCC
>NW_022202456.1:0-3194 GCF_009176525.2 Contarinia nasturtii | reverse complement strand
AAAAAAAAGAACTTCAAATTCGAATTACGCATTGAAAAACAAGATTCAAATTACTGAAACATTCGAGTTAACGAAAGTCGACTGTATTTATTTTCGAGTACGTTTTGCCTTTTTCCTTGAATAATATCAAAACGAATCAGCTTCTGCTTTACAAAAAGACTCATTTGCTGTTTTTGTTGTTGAAATACGACGGTTCTGATATCTGTGTAAATTAATTAATTGTGTTTCAAAAAAACTTTCAATGATATTTGAGTTCATAACCGCTTAGTAATGTAGCGCAACCCATCGCTGAACTCTTGATAACAGGGCTGATTGTAACAATGTTTTGCTATAAATAGTTAATAATTACAATATAAATCCAGGCATAAGTAAATTCAATTCAGTAAATGCAAGAGTCAAAATGAAGTTAGCTTTATTAATTGCGAACACATTACTTTCCACTGGAATATTTTGCTCTCATGGCCAAGTTCATGAAAATGATGATATTTCAAAAGGAAGAGCAATACAAATTATATCACCTGTAAATCATTCATTTCACCTCAATTCGAATGATTTAAACCCAATTCTGGAATCGGATGAGATAAAGGATCGTCACGTAGTGGTAGTTTCAATTGCCGGTGCATTTCGCAAGGGGAAAAGCTTTTTGCTCAATTTTTTCCTACGATATCTCTACGCACAGGTAACGAAAATGTGGCTTTTTCTCATATTTTTCCTTCCGTTCATTATAAATTATTCTCTTATTATCAACAGTACAAGAAACACGACGTCACCGATTGGCTTGAAAGCAGTGGAAATGACAGTGTATTGAATGGTTTCAAGTGGCGAGGGGGTCGTAAGCCCGAAACAACTGGAATTTGGATGTGGTCGGAGATGTTTACACATGATTTTGAGAATGGCGAAAAAATCGTCATCATTTTATTAGACACACAAGGTATATTTGATCATCAAAGCAGCATTCAAGATTGTACGAAGACGTTTGCTTTGAGCATAATGCTATCGTCGGTTCAATGTTACAATTTAATGCAAAACCTTCAAGAAAATGACTTGCAAAATTTGGATTTATTTTCTGAATATGGACGATTGGTCATGGAACAAACGCACCAGAAACCATTTCAACATTTGGTGATTCTCATTCGTGACTGGCCATTTGCATACGAAACTGGTTATGGATGGAGCCAAAGTGTGATCGATGAACTTATGACCAGTAATGAGGAACAAATGTCCGAAATGCGTGAGTCAAGACAACGAATTCGTTCAAGTTTTGGGAAAATTAGCGCATTTTTAATGCCATATCCGGGAACGTTTGTTGCTCAAGGAACAAATTTTACCGGCGACTTGAAACAAATTGATCCCGAATTTCTGAAATATGTAAAGGAATTGATGCCAGCGATGTTTGAACCGAAAAATCTTGTTCTGAAACGAATAAACGGCGAAAAAGTGCGTGCCAGAGATTTGTTGCAATATTTACAAGCGTATTTGAACATTTTTAATGGACGTACATTGCCTGAACCAAAGTCTGTGTTGATGGTAAGGCTGATTGAATACAATTTTTTCCACATTTATATGAAAATTTCATCCAAATACTACTATTTGCTTGCTGCGAAGCGCCTACTGCCGAGCAGCGTCTGAGCAGCGTTGCTGCAGAGCTTGCTTTGAAGCGTTGGCCGCATGCGTACACACATAAAACGACTTTGTTTCAATGTATAAGTACATACATGCACACATGCGGCAAACGATTCAAAGCAGCAACGCGGCTCAGGAGCTGCTTAGAAGCAGGCGCTGCGCATCAAAAAAAAATAGTAATGTTTGAGTTTATCAATAAATTAGGCCACAGCCGAAGCAAGCAATTTGATTTTATTCAACGATGTCATGGATTTGTATACAGAATCAATGCAAAATGCAATACAGCAAAACAACACGTATTTTAGCGAATCAAAGCTATTGGAAATTCACATCAAAGCAAAAAATGAAACGATATTAAAGGTGAAAAGATCAGTTTAATTCTGATCATTTGCTTTTTGCACAAAGCTAAGTTTTATCTCGCTTTTTTTCTTAGTTTGTGGATAAACGAAAACTCGGCAGTGATGAACATATTGCGTTGTTCAGACGTCGAATCGAAACCGATTCAGATAAAATATTCCAGAAATTTAAAGAACAAAATGACGACAAGCGCAAAATATGGACTGTAAGCTCAGAATTTTCAGATCAAATCATTCAAATTGTTTGTATAAATATTTTTTTCTATGTCTCTTTGTTTCGTTTCAAAGGAAAAGACGGATTTGCGTAACGAAAAATTGGCCAACAAAATTGGGACGGCCTTTGAAAAGGAAGTGTGCAAAGGAATTCAAAGTATTCAATCAATGACAACTGTCAACATTGATCAATTATTGACAAATGCTGAGCAAAATGCGTTCTATAATGTAAGACTTGATACTTTCTTTGAATATTTTTTTGAAACTAAGAACTTTCTTTACAGTTTAACTCGGAGAAAATTGGCGACGATGATATTTCTGGCAAATTCCATGAAATTCTCCGACAAAATTTAGACGAATTTAAACGTACAACTAATCAAATGTTAAGTCTCTACATCAACTCAGTTGATATGTATTCCAATTCTATGCAGAATTCGCTGAACAACATCGATTCATATGCTAGTCAAAGTACCCTCATGGACATCCATCAAAATGCCAAAAAAGAAGCATTATCTCAGGTATGCAATGTGCAATGCGAAAACTGAAATCGAGATAAAATCTAATTTTCAAACAAAATTATTACAGTTTCATGATAATTCGCAATTGGTAGGTGTTGAACTAAGATTATCTTTTCAAAATCATGTCGAAAGTATGATTTATGCCAAATATACCAAATTTAGAGAAGTCAACGAAAGGAAACGCCAAACTTTCGTCGTACGTATTGAACAAATATGTTTATTTCACAGAATTTAATTGTTAAAATTCGAATACATTAATTACAGATGGACGCAAGAAGGCATAATGAACACGTTAGCAGAGAAATCGAGAAAAAATACAAAACAAGTTCGTTGAGTTCAGAAAGAATACGATCTGCATTAAGAGAAGTACAATATAATATCTTGGACTTGTATTCAAAACTGAAGTAAGATATATTTACGCTTTCATTTCATAGTACGATATGAGGAAAATGGGTGACTACGAAATATCAGCCGATTACCGCAT
>NW_022202455.1:0-1894 GCF_009176525.2 Contarinia nasturtii | reverse complement strand
AGAGGATGAAAGGTCCTTCAATGCTGAATAGTACACAACCATTTGATTGTCAAAAGTCATCACGGGAATATGGAGACCAAAACTCTGAAACCTATAATCCCAAAACATGGCAAAAAGAAGCCCATCAAACAGTCGACTATTTGACCACCCAAAAGATCGAATTGATGCACAATACTCCGTGTACGAATTATTCGGGACCCCTCTGTCCACCAGAGACCAAAATCAGTTGGATACAATATATTTTTCGTACTTGAAATTAGGTGCATATTCAAAAAAGTGCACTTTTTGGAGTGTCATGATTAAGCTGCTGTCGTAGCCATACCACAAAACTAAAATTCGTCCTGTTAAGTCAAATGGTCATGAAAAATGTCCAACTTCACGAATATGACAATGGTTTGCATCGGGCAATACTAAAACATACATATTGAAGAAACTTAAATAGTCGCCTACGTATTTGTATTGATGTTGAAATAATTTTTAAGATATAGTGGTGCATCATTATTAGTCGATAAATTTACTTCTAAATCAATTAAATCAGTATCACAATTTGGCATTTTCTTTGTATAATAATCATTGAATGTAATAAGCATATAATTAATTGGTTCATATTTTGTGTAATCGCTTCCCGTAACTGGAATATTAAAAAACGGTATTGCACGGGTATTATGCGCTGAATAATAATAATTCAAACTATTTGATATATGTGTTGACTTCATATCTCCATGAATAATTTTGAAGATGAAAGACACTTGTGCCACCTTGCGTCTTTCCTCCAGCGTAATCATTTGTAGATACAGCAGTCATATTTTGGAAGTCTATAGCCATCCCAGTTCATTCTCCTTAGGGCATTAAGTAAAAATTGTTTTTTTTTTTAATTTTTAATCCTATGGATTGTGCATCTTACCTTGAAGAAATCATGTGGAACAGAAGATGTTAAGTAAGCTGAGGTTCTTCTGCCAACAATTGAACGACAACCAATGGAACTGCTGCGCCGAGCGGTTCGGTCTGTTGGAACTGGCAACATTTTGATCTGTGTCGAGGTTGTTGCTGACACAAAAAAAACAACAGTGTTCGCTGGGTGTATTAATCTATATATACAACAAACAGTCCGGCACCTATCTTTTGATCTTACAATCTGGATTAAATGTGGCTCAAAATGTGATTTTCGCTAAGAATTAAACGATAGAAAACTCATGTATCAATGTAATCGCCGTTTTCGAATGATAATCAACTGAGAATCAATACAGCGAAAACCTGTGAAGATAGAGAAATAAAGGCAAATTATTTCGAAAGTTTGAAACATTTCATGAATTGAAAATGGAATTGCGTTAACTTTATGTCTCTTTTTGCAATTTGTAAAAAAAATCTTTTGATTATTCTCACTCTCGAAATCACAAAGCAAGCACCACGTAAACGGAGTGATAGCACATAAAATTCTATAAATTGCAGTTTTAGTGTGTATATACAAATAAAAAACCTCTATCGAGTCGAAGAACGAGTGACGAAACCAAAATTTGAAACACAAAATTTCTGATATCAATTTTGTGACGAAAATAGTTGGTAGATATTTTTTCTGTGTACTGTGAATATAAACTTAATATATATTTGTATATTCGAAACGTTGCAGAAATTCCTTTCTTTTTACTTTGAGTTCATACTGACGCAATGAAGCAACGATCCGAATTTACAAATGTATATTAAGTTTTTATTCACAGTACACAGAAAATATATCTACCAACTATTTTCGTCACAAAATTGATATCAGAAATGTTGTTTTTCAAATTTTGGTTTCGTCACTCGTCCTTCACCTCGATAGAGGTTTTTTTTTTGATCTATAATGACACCCAAATCTTTGTGCTCCGTCACACGGTCAAACACATGGTCGCCATAGGTG
>NW_022202454.1:0-1242 GCF_009176525.2 Contarinia nasturtii | reverse complement strand
AATACATGTGACACTTTGTGGTAGATTTTACTTGTTGTGTGGTAAACTATATGCCTACCACATAACCTAAAAAATCTACTATTTCTTTCTTTTTTTTTGTGTACCGTAAATTTTTCACGACCGAATGCAAAAAAATGAAAAATGTATATTTGGGTCAACCCAGCCTTAGCTTCCGAAAATATCAGTATTTGCTGAATCTACTATACTGCTCTGTTATTTTGTAAATTTCAAAAAGTGCTTCAATAATCGACCGAGTTTTGTTTGAAATGGTTAAATATGTGTTAAATTTAATATTTCAATTACTAAAATTTTTACAAACAAATTTCAACTACTATGTTTTTCTGTTATGTCAAAAAAAAAACAAAAAATGAACCTAATATTTAAAATAAACGATGAACGTTCCAAATGAGTACATATATGTAAATTATTACTCAATAGTAACATTTTATATAATAATCTATTATATAAAACTGTCCCATTATAATATAATGTATTTCTATATTTTTCAGTATTTCTTTCGATTAGAGCATTTCATTTGAAAGCTTAAATACGTTTAGATAGATGGGCTTAGTTTAATGGGTTCTTATTTTATGACGTTTAATGAAATAAACGATTCAGAATTCAGAAATCTTGATGCAGCGCAGATATTATTCTAAAAAATAAAATTATTGGGATTAAATAGTCATAAAAGAGGTCAATGTTTTTAAATCCAATTTAATGCTGAACATTGGCTTCGATTTCTTTTTGTTTTTTCATTTATTAACTCTATTTGTACCACTACATAGTGCATTTGCGACTGCAAGAAAAAAACGAGAAACAATCATAACTATTATTAAGTAAATGAGAATGTATTTACGGTCACCTCAGAAATTTAGAAACGAATGTATTTCAAAAACTATGTAACGTCACGACGTTCAATGTTCAAATTAGATTAGGAATGTCTCAATAAGCGCCTGCAAACGAAGGGACTCAAAATGAAGGTTTGAGTGAGTGTCTAACATGTTCAATCGCGAAATATAGAGTAATATCGGGTGATGTGAACCACTTTTTTTATACTGTCTCAGAAAAATATAAAAAAATTGAATTTTCGAACAACCTTTAATGGCTCTATTCTATAGAGAAGGATACAATAAGAGCGGATATTGAAAATTTTGACTTTTTCATTTTTTGTTTTCAAATTTTCAAAAATAGTGATTTTTGGACTTATCGCAAACGGTCGGGTGATGTGAATCAGAATAAAAA
>NW_022202453.1:0-2967 GCF_009176525.2 Contarinia nasturtii | reverse complement strand
TTTTTTTTCTTGATTCTTCCATTCATAATAAATAGAGCAATTCGAAAAAATATAACAAAAATTAAAATAAAAAGAGAAAAAATATTTTGTTTTCACACAGAATCGAACCTGGGTCTTTCACTGTTATGCGTAACCAAGGAAACATTTGAAATTATATGGTGCCAAAAAGCGACACAAAAATCAAAGCGATGGTGAAATACATTAGTAAAATCTTTATTGCGCAGCAAAATGCAGGGTATCTCATATAATCGGGTTTTCCAGGGGGTGGGAATTTTGAAAAACCCTTTGGGGAGTATGTTGGAGATAAAAGATACAAAATTTCTATCTGAGCAGAATTTTGAATTTTTCCCCAGGGGGGGTGGAAGTGCCCCCAATTTTTCAAAAGTTCATCGGATCAAAAAATAATGTACTACAAAGTTGTTCAGAATGATGAGAAAAAAATTTTAGGATCCCTTTTTATTTTAATTTTTGTTATATTTTTTCGAATTGCTCTATTTATTATGAATGGAAGAATCAAAAAAAAAATATTTATCTTTCATTTTTTTTCTTGTTTCTTCCACTCATAAAAAATGGAGCAATGCAAAAAAACTATGAAATAAAAAAAAATAAGAAAAAAATATGAAAGAAAAAAAAATTGTTTTCACACGGAATCGAACCTGAGACTTTCAGTGTCATGCACCGTAAGCGTAACCACTGAACCAATGCAATGCTTAAAATTTTGAGGCACCAAATGGATAACTTGAAACTCATGGAATTCATAATTTGTATATACGCAATCAGATGAACTAATACAAATGAGAAATAAAACGTGTTTTTGTGCATAACATTTCATTTCCAATAATCAGAACACAAATACAGTCATAGCATATAGATTATAGCGATTATAGAACGCAGCGTGTATTACAGTGTCATATACATCTGTGATTTTCATAGTAGGAACATTGTTTTGTCAACGACTATACATCGTTATGATTAATGTTCATTTCGGTATATTTATATTAGTATAAAATGTCATTTTCCAAAGATTTGATATTTCTCAAATCTTAAATTACACCGGTATCTTATTTCTGACGTCCAGTAGACGAAATTTCATCTGGAGTCAACCAATTTAAATACGAATTGAAGATATACTTCTTATAAATTGATTTGTTTTTTAGTTGAAAGTTGTAGTTAAATATTTAATATTAATTAGTGCAAAACAACTAATATTGCAAATATAAATATAATACATATCTCGAATTTCAGAAGAAGAACATGTAGAAAAACCAAAGCGAGATACACTATCAGCAGCTAAAAATACAGGTTTTTTAATCCCACATTTAAAAAAAAAACTATAATCGCGTTTTCGAAAATTTTATATTTTCGTACCACACTTTCTAACCTTTTTTCATCATTTGTATTTTAAATGGCCAGAATGTGGTATATCAATGATAGGCAGACCGGAAACACGCATAGTTGGTGGTAAAAACGCCCCTTTTGGACGATGGCCTTGGCAAGTATCAGTTCGAAGAACATCGTTCTTCGGATTTTCAAGTACACATCGCTGTGGTGGCGCGATTATCAACGAAAATTGGATTGCAACCGCAGGGCACTGCGTAGATGAGTAAGATTTTAATACTCTTTGAAATATCAAACAAATATTTTATTAAAATTAAAATTCACTCTTTCAGTTTACTGACATCACAAATTAGAATCCGTGTGGGTGAATATGATTTCTCACATATTCAAGAAGAATTTCCATACGTTGAACGAGCTGTTGCTCGAAAAGTTGTACATCCTAAATACAATTTTTTCACATATGAATTTGATCTGGCACTGGTTCAATTGGATTCTTCTCTTGAATTTGCACCACATATTGCGCCAATTTGTTTGCCAGCAACAGATGACCTACTTATTGGTCGAAATGCCACAGGTAAGAAATTACATACAAGGGCATATAAATCGCATAAAGGTTTTTTTTGGATTTTAAAATAATATTTGGGTTGACCTTTCAAAGTGAAGAGTTATAAAATTTTCTTTTTTTGCCATTTTACACCATTTCACATATACATTTTTAAAATATTTACACATTATATATAACTTTTCCGCCCACGCGAAGTGTGAAGAATGACCCTTCCTGGGTTGAGGATGAAAAATTAATCGAGACCAAGTTGTTGTGGGTCTGTTCCGTCATTGTACGTTTTTCGTTCGTCCATTATTTCTTTTCTAGTGATAGTTTTTTTAAATCAAATTTTATAGGATGGTTTTACCAACCATCCTAATTGGATTTTTTCGTGGTTTTACACCCTCCATTCCAAAAGTTCCGGAACTTTTTAAAAATAATAGATATCAGTGGCGCCACCTACTGGATATTATATACGTTAGAAAGGTACTTGCCCCACTGATATCATGTCCAAGTTTCATAAGGATCGGATTACTGACAGCTAAGTTATTGCGTCATCGGTCAACGGTCGGAAATTGAACACAGAATTGTTGTATCGATTCGTTCTCATCAGCAAATGCACTGGTTGGAAGAGGATAACCAATTAACCATACGAGATATATGAAACGAAAATGGAGAATTATGCAATGGACAATTTTCCTATTTAATAAAATTACTCACATTTATTGTACCCAATTTCTATATAAAAAACGAATTATGTATTATTAAAGAAATGTGTTGTTATAGATTCATTTGAATCATATGATTTATTATAAAAAAAACTTGTATGTTAATATTTCTATATCTAGTAACTGGTTGGGGGCGTTTATCAGAGGGAGGTACATTACCAAGTGTGCTACAAGAGGTTCAAGTTCCAATCGTTAGCAATGATCGATGTAAAATGATGTTTTTGCGAGCTGGCCGACATGAGTTTATTCCTGAAATATTTTTATGCGCTGGTCATGATTCTGGGGGTCATGATTCTTGTCAGGTAAAAATCTGATCTCTTTGAAAAACTGAATATTCTTATTACATATTGTAAAATT
>NW_022202452.1:0-2620 GCF_009176525.2 Contarinia nasturtii | reverse complement strand
TAATAAGCATATAATTAATTGGTTCATATTTTGTGTAATCACTTCCTCTAACTGGAATATTAAAAAGCGGTATTGCACGGGTATTATGCACTGAATTATAATAGTTTAAACTGTTTGATATATGAGTTGACTTCATATCTCCATTAATAATTTTGAAGATGAAAGACACTTGCGCCATCTTCCGTCTTTCCTCCAGCGTAATCATTTGTAGAAACAGCAGTCTATGCTCATATTTTGGAAGTCTATAGCCATCCCAGTTCATTCTCCTCAGCGCATAAAGTAAAAATTGTTTTTGTATTGACTCTATTCTTTTGCACATATTGTCGTAGTGTGGATTCCATATTTCCGATCCATATTCGATGATTGGTAATACAAATGTAAAATAAAGGCGTTTAATTGTCCATGGATCGACGAAATCCTTGCCGTAGAACTTTAACCAAGCCAGTCTTGATTTGGCTTTAGCCGTGACATGCTCAATGTGTGATTTGAAATTCATTTGCACATCAAGCAACACTCCCAAGTCCCTTATTATAAAGACTCTTTCAATTTGCACGCCGCCTATGTTGTATTTGTATCCATATTGCAGTGATCCCCGATGATATGATATGATCTTTGTTTTGTTTACATTTAGTTTTAATAAATTGCGTCTATAATAATCCGCTACACGATCCAAGTCATTTTGAAGATTAATGCAGTCATCTGTTGAAGTGATACATTTTGAAATTTTTGTATCATCAGCGAATGAAAGTATGGTAGAATTGGTCACGAAGAAAGGTAGATCTATTACAAACATGATAAACAAAGTAGCGCCAATGGGATATCCTTGACCCGTCCCAGAAGTAACTTCGATTGGGTCGGATTTGATATCTGCAATCTTTACAATTTGTCTGCGACCAGACAAGTAAGATTTGATCCATTTTAACAGCTGCTCCTCAATCCCATGATTTCAAGTTTTTGAATAAGTAAATTTAAGTTAACCGAGTCAAAGGCCTTGGCTATGTCTAAATAGATGGCGTCTGTTTGATGTCTTCTTCCCATGTTAATAATAGTTTTTGAAGTAAATTCCACTAAATTTGTTATCGTTGACCTGTTCTTGATGAATCCGTGCTGACTTTCGTGTACTATGTTCTTCAAATATAGATTGAGATGGTCTGTGACGATCGAATCGATAATTTTTGCCGCAATGCACTGCAAAGCAACACCGCGATAGTTTTGAACGTTGTTTCTATCGCCGTTCTTGTAAACTGGTCTGACAAATGACGTTCTTCATAACTGCGGTACTGTGGCAGTTTCAAGTGATTCCTTTAATAGTGTTGATATTGGCTCCTGTAATGAAATCAAACAATGCTTGATGAATTTGTTTGGAATTTCATCTGGACCACAGACGAGATCATCTGGCAGCATGCTTATATGTTGACCTACAAGCTCCTCGGTTATTTCGATCATTGATATTTCAGCACAAATATCACGTATTTTTTCTATTTCTGAGCTGTCATATCGAAGATCACCTTGTAAAGAGCTATAAGCGGTGCCAAAGTGTTTTGCAAAAAAACTAGCAATTGTTAATTGATCGCTTGCTTTTTCATTCAAATAAGTCATCTCATGTGGTAGATCTTCACTTTTCCCTTTTTTGAAATTCACGTGCTTGAAAAATTTCTTTGGATCATCATCTATCTGTTTCTCCATCTCTATTCTGTAATCTCTGAGAGCTGAGCGTGCACATCGTTTATATTCTCTTCTTATTTCTCTGTAATGGTCAATTGATTCATGTGTGTTGAGCCTTTTTTTATTTTGATGTGCTTTGCTGACTTTATTCTTCAATTCAACCAATGATTTGTTGAACCACATCGGTTGTTTTCTGATGATTTTTGTCTTTAACTGGACATGAGTTTCTATTGTTGACTTAATAATTGCATAAAAATTATCCAGTCTTAACTCTAATGATTTTGTATCAAAAACATTATCCCAATCTACATCAAGAAGTGACTCATTTATTCGTTTATAATCTGCGTTGTTGAAATCTCTATATGTATGTATTGTTTCTGTTGTCTTTATGATTGGCTCTTTATATCGTATACTAATAGCATTATGATGCTTTTCAAAATTCAACAAATGAAAGTCGCTTATGGAGCTTTGAAGCAACTCAACATCATTTGTCCAGATCAAATCAAGCATACGACCATTTTGGTTGTAGTTCTTGTTGATCTGGTGAAGTCCTAGTTCATAGCAAGTATCCAGCACTATCTTCTCTTTTTCACTGGCTGCATTGATAGCAATTGCAATGTCTGGGTCCTCTTTTTCATCAACAAACCATATCAATTTCGGCAGATTAAAGTCTCCGGACACAATCAAAACATCATTTGTATTCAATTTCGATGCGACTTCTTTCAAGGCATACATGTTGTTTTCATACACCTTGAGTATTGAATCTGGTCGAATATATAATTCTACCAAAAAGATGTTCCTTTTCATACCGGCTACCTTTACCCAAATTTGTTCAGCTCCGAAATGGTCAGCCGTTCCGATGCAAACTGACTTTAGTTTGTTGTTGACAGCAACTAAAACTCCACCTCCGTGCTCCTTTTTATGTACCTGGTCCTTTTCTGTGAGTGATGAACGA
>NW_022202451.1:0-12283 GCF_009176525.2 Contarinia nasturtii | reverse complement strand
TTTTTTTTTGTCGAACGATAAATTTGACCTGTAGTGACATATTTCATGGGTAATATCGCCTCGTCGACGCGTGTTTTTGCAATAAAACCAAGAAAACTTAACCACGAACCGTTACCAACCAGATGGACCAAGTTTGTACAATTTTCATGGAAATTATGTTTAATTTCAAATAGACGTTTCAATGAAACTCCACCAGCTTCGATTATGGATGTTTTCGCAAAATCTGGATTAATAAATTGAATAAATCCATGCGAGGACAAAAAATTCAATACATTTTTCGAAAAAATATGATCAAAAGTTGCGGCTTCGTTTTGCAAATAATATGCTGTTTCACTGACATATTCGATCAAGTAGTCATATGTCAAGTGATGTGGATGAACTTTCGTCGAATTTATACCAAAATTAAACACAATTTCAGGTTCATCAGGTGTATTTGATGATAATTTATTCGGAAGTTCCAAAAAGTCATTATGGAATTGATCATTTTCATCACATGCACTCTTGAAATCAATACGAAGTGCTCGAGCTTCTTTCAAATATTTATCAATGATCGCATCACATGTCCCCTCAGTTTTTGATTTTGAAATTAGCAATTGCAAATGCAATCGCTGCTTTTCGATAGTTTCTAAACTGAATTTTGAGTTTTTATATTTTTGCCATTGGTCACGTATTTGCTTTATATTAATTTGAGTCTCGAGGCCACGACGCGTGATGTTTTTTTCTAATTCAATGGGATTTCCCAAGCGATATTCGAAATCGAATTTTGGATGTAAAGTTTTAACATTGGACCACGAATTTTGCTTTTTTATATATAGCGCTTGCACAAAACGCCGCGATGTGAAAATAAAACATTTTGTTTTTAGAAACATGTTGCGGTTGTTATTGTACGAGAGGACAAAGTGAGAGTATTTTTTAACCTGAAAATGTAAGTGTCAAAAATGTCGTGACATTCAAACTGTATGGGTTTGAACCCTGCAAAAATGAATACAACCATGAAATGAAAAAAAGTTCATTTTAATTTTAATGAATAAATATTAATTTGTGTTGAATTCAAACTCTATAAATGCAGAAAATGTGTACCACACAAACACATGATTTCGCTGCGGTCGACGATTTTGTCATCGTGGATTCGGTTTCAATGTGACAGTTGCAGACGTGTGTTGAACATGTAGTGTTGTTTACAAATTGGCGCGCACAACGATAGATTCAAAGCGTACATCAAGATACGATTGTGATTCAAATATAATTACTATTTTTTTAGTATAAATAACAGCGCCAAAAAATGTTTTTGTGTGGCTTTTAGTATAGCATTCAAAGAAAAAGGTATTCTCATATCCCTTGCATATTAGAATTTATATTCATTTATATGAAAGAAACTTTCTGAAATAAAATAATAAAATGGAACTGGTTAGTCTAAGACATTTGCTGTAAAAATTTGACCTCGTAAAACCCAATTCAGAAATAATTTCGAACTTGGCACCTGTTTTATCGTTTTTTTTTTAACAATTTCTATTACAACGACAGTAGAGATTTCGTTTTTGATAACAAGATTAATATTGTATTACATAATATTAATATTTACATTTGTATTACCAATCATCGAATATGGATCGGAAATATTGAATCCACACTACGACAATATGTGCAAAAAAATAGAGTCAATACAAAAACAATTTTTACTTTTTGCGCTGAGGAGAATGAACTGGGACAGCTATAGACTTCCTAAATATGAGCATAGACTGCTGTTTCTACAAATGATTACGCTTGAGGAGAGACGCGAGATGGCGCAAGTGTCTTTTATATTCAAAATTATTAATGGAGATATGAAGTCGAGCCATATATCAAACAGTTTAAATTATTATGATTCGCCGCTTTTTGATATACCGATTAGAAGAAGCGATTACACGAAGTATGAACCAATTAATTACATGCTTACTACACTAGGGGCAAACTACTTCACTTTCGTAATTCTCATAATTCAATCTAGTACTCCGATAATTCCAAAAAATTCTATATAATTCCATACAATGCCACATAATTCCAAACAGTTTTTGAAGTATTTTAAATAGTTGTTTATTTACACAGAATTTTTAAATGAATATTATTATTTCAACGATAATATTTTTCGATATTTTTTATATTTTGATAGATATTGATTGAGATGGTTCGTGACGATCGAATCAAGAATTTTTGACACTATACACTGAAGAGCGACACCACGGTAATTTTGAACGTTGTTTCTATCGCCGTTTTTGTAGACTGGTCTGACAAATGACGTTCTAATATCTGCGGGACAGAGGCAGTTTCAAGTGATTCTTTTAACAGTGTTGAGATTGGCCCCTGCAATGAAACCAAACAATGCTTGATGAATTTGTTTGGAATTTCATCTGGACCACAAACAAGATCATCTGGCAGCATGCTTATATGTTGACCTACAAGCTCCTCGGTTATTTCGATCATTGATATTTCAGCACAAATATCACGTATTTTTTCTATTTCTGAGCTGTCATATCGAAGATCACCTTGTAAAGAGCTATAAGCGGTGCCAAAGTGTTTTGCAAAAAAACTAGCAATTGTTAATTGATCGCTTGCTTTTTCATTCAAATAAGTCATCTCATGTGGTAAATCTTCACTTTTCCCTTTTTTGAAATTCACGTGCTTGAAAAATTTCTTTGGATCATCATCTATCTGTTTCTCCATCTCTATTCTGTAATCTCTGAGAGCTGAGCGTGCACATCGTTTATATTCTCTTCTTATTTCTCTGTAATGTTCAATTGATTCATGTGTGTTGAGCCTTTTTTTATTTTGATGTGCTTTGCTGACTTTATTCTTCAATTCAACCAATGATTTGTTGAACCACATCGGTTGTTTTCTGATGATTTTTGTCTTTAACTGGACATGAGTTTCTATTGTTGACTTAATAATTGCATAAAAATTATCCAGTCTTAACTCTAATGAATTTGTATCAAAAACATTATCCCAATTTACATCAAGAAGTGACTCATTTATTCGTTTATAATCTGCGTTGTTGAAATCTCTATATGTATGTATTGTTTCAGTTGTCTTTATGATTGGCTCTTTATATCGTATACTAATAGCATTATGATGCTTTTCAAAATTCAACAAATGAAAGTCGTTTATGGATTTTGAGTCGTTTTTGCTATGATTATTTTTGTTTAAAATTCCTTAAAAAAATAATTAATAATAATTTACTCAAAAAATGCTATTGCTCAAAATTTGGAGAACAATCGAAACCATTGTTTAAACTGATATAAAATTGCTATAAACGAAGAGAGAGATAATTTGTCAAATGTCTGTTTTCGCGTACATCTGTGTTTATAATTAAACAACTGCTTTATTTTCACTTGTCAAATGACCGGCAAATGAAAGCCTGAGCCCTGCTGAATATATTTGAATTCATAAATAGAATCATTTGTTTTTTATTATATATTTTAGACAATATTTTATAATATTGCCTAAAGGCAGGGCTATGCACTAGAGGGTTAAGGAGATAATGATAATGGTAATTGCATATTCGTCTTCTATACCAAGTGGTTTAACAAATTTAGTTCAACCACATTTAAGGTACTGGCCTAGAGATATTATAATTATTATTGTTAAATTCAAAAATCAAAACTAAAACTTAGAAGCTGCTGCATTTGGCTTGGCCTCAACCACATATGTATTGAATCCGTTGAAGTATATTTTGATTCCTGAATTTCGTCTGAATATTTCGGGAGTATAGCTCATGAATAATTCAAAGCGACCTGAAATCAATTAAAACAAAATGTATAATATATTCTGATCTACATTCATATAATCGAAATATTACCTTTGTATAAAATACATATAGCAGCGATGGCAAACGGGTTTCAATACTCTTTCCTCTTGATTTTTTTCTTCTTCGGGAGCATTCACCATTTCAACATCCATCTCACTTTCATCGACGACATACACTTCTTCGGCAACATCAATCGCGTTGTCAAAAAATAATGTAAATACGATTGATCATTTGATGATTTGGTTTGGTTTTGATCGTTCCACTTTTTGTTGTCGACGGCTCTTTTGTGTCACAATTATCACGGCAATTCAAAGGCTGGATCAGGAACAAAATTATGGCACGTCTTGAATCGATCACTTCTTGTGTGTTGTGGTCCACAGTCTGTGTCAAAGTCAAAGTAGTGGTTCTCGTGGCTTTGTTCCTCGTGGTCTGTACGTCGACTTCGGTTTCGGTGGCTGATTGTTATGCCATAGCACTTGGTTAAAGCAGAGTTGGATCTTTTTTTCTCCACTTCGACCAAAGAATGCGAAATCATTATCCTCAATGCCTATGTTCGTACGCCTTTTGCACCTCGAACAAGAACAGTAATGAGCCCAAAAAGCAAATTGAAGTGGCTTGCAAACTCAGGTCCGTTATTTTGCTCATCAGTGCTTGCTGGAATTGTGGGCGAATGATTGTCTTCAGCGCACATTTGATCGTTGTAATCTCATCCTTCGTTTCTCCCTTCGCTGGTATGGATGGCTTGAAACGATTCGCCATTTTCCTATTGAAAAAAAAACACACACATTCGATTTAGCTTGAAAACGAATTTGTATTGAATTTTCATTGATCCATATAATTTAAAAGTGACGACTTTTCACATCAAACAATGTTCGATCGAAAAAAAGTATATAAAAAATTATATACATTGAAAAAAAATGTGCACCAGCACTGAAATAGAAGCATTCACATGTAATTTGAAAATATCAACCGAATGCATAGATGCAAAACATACGATCAAAGTGAAAAATCCACACAAATATTCACATATGTTTCGAATTCAATTTGATCGAACGACAACAAAACACGAATCCATCGCTTTTTTTGGTACACACACAAAATGATGCAACACAGAAAAATGAAAAAAATCTTCGGATTGATAACAATGGCAGTGATTTAGAGAAAAAAAAAATTTAAACACATTTGATAAGCGAGTTATTGTTTCTCTTCTCTAAACAATGGAACCAATTCAAAATGGGTATTACTGCTTGAAATGAATTTCACCATCTCACGCAACAGAATTATGTACTGCAGAATAATTGTGAAATACATTACTTTTTTCATAAAATGTAATGTTACTGTTAATATGTTCAACGTTAAATAATTATTGGACTAGTTTAAATATATTTCACGTTACAAATGGCTTATATGTCGTGCTATGAAATAAGAATGAATCTCACAATAAGAAGGAGATGAATAACTGCTTAGAAAAAGCACGTAATTCAAATTTTGAATAAATCGTGTGTTCGCTGGCAATTTCTCATCAAAAATAATAATTTTTACCGATGAATCCACCAATATTTTTCACTTTAATTTTCTCTGTAAATTAAGTTTACTCACGGTGATTTGAATTCAACAATCTGCTTGGACTCCGGATCAATCGATCGATCAAGTGTTGAACAATTCGGAATAAATTGATACAAAACGCACGTATATCGAAAATAATATGAATTATTAACAAAATCGTAGAATAATTGAAACGTTGAATTGGAATTAACACTGCTGTAGTTTATGTCGTAAACTTGGTATTTACAACGATAAACATGTTCTCGGTATGGATGAAGCGGCGATTATGACATTACGAAAACCAATGAAATGAACGTCAAATGTCATAAGGCTCGGTTCATATCAATAATGCTAATTCAATATTTTGACATTAGACACATTTTGCTATAAAGAATTTTTTGCTTCGGGAAGTGTCAATATCATTCGATGCTTTGTGTAAATGTCATGATTTGTCTTAGAATTTTTTGCACTTTTAATTAACGACTACCATTTATTTATTTTTTGACTACGGAAACACTCTATTATACATTGGAATCTTGGTTTAATCGTTTGTATCTCCCCCTAGTTATTTATCTTAATAAAAAATCTATTCCTACTGAAACATTTTTTTTACGTCTTTTTCTTTTACTTTCTCGATAATATAAAATTTTTGAATGAAAATATTGGGTGTATGCATTAATTTCCGGACTCAGACATCAGATGTCTCCACTTAAAATTGTGTGTAGCTTGACAGGTGAATCCAATTGCATTTTGTACATGTGACATTTGCCAATCTAATTCAGAGCAGAAAGATTTATTTTTGACATAGTGTCATTATTTTCTGATCGATTCAAAATGAGTGATGAAAAAGTGTTTTTCTGTTTGGTCCTCCTTTGGTTCAATTTTTTCACTTTAAATAAAGTGAAAATACATCTAAAGGTTATAAAATGTTGCAGGAGACGAGAACTCTCATTTGCCACAGGGAATGTTGAATTTAGTGAAAAAGAAGTGGTGAATTTGTTGAAAAACTGTGAACTCACCAAAAAAATTGAATGATGGGCTGTTGGCGTTTTAAATTCGATAAAGATGCATGAAAATGCATCAGAAAACATCAAAAGCATTAAATATATGCGAATCAATCGATTTAAGACATTTATAATGAGGTAAGACCAAAGAAATTGTGTGCCACCCCAGCTGAATCCAAAACTAGTTGTAGTTCCAAAAATAAGAAAAAAAGAAATTTTTGTATCGTATTGTAACTGGAAGTGAAGGGGGCATCTGCTACGATAACCCCAGGCATAAAAATAAGGGTTCACTCCCACACAATGATCAAAATCGACAGCATAGCAGGATTTTGATGATTTCTCGGTAACGCTATTTATTTGTTGGGGTTAAAGTGGTGTGGTGTATAATGAGCTGCTCAAACAGGGTGAAACTGTCATGGGGGATCGGTATCAACTACAACCAATACGTTTGAGCAGAGTACTGAGAGAAAAATTGAAAAAAACTGCGACAAGAAATAGTCGAAGGATTTATCAAAATTTGACATATTTCAAACATCGTCAAACAAAAGATAGAGGCGTTCGGTTGGGATCGGCTTGGTCACCCCTCGTACTCTTCAGACCTTGCTCCTTCTGATTATCACTTGTTTCGATAGATGCAAATTGGCTTGTCCGAGATATCGTTTCGAAATCCTGAAGGAGTGCGAAAATGGATAGCCTCAAAAGATAAGGAATTCTTTCGACGCGGAATCGACAAGCTACCAAGAAGATGGGCGGAAGTCATAGCAAACGATGGGCAATACATTGGTTAAAGTACTCATTCTTATTGTTATTAAATAAAGTTTGTTTTTCACCAAAAAAATCCGAAAATGAATGCATACACCTAGGGTGGGTCAATTTAAAAACTTCAAACGCCCCACGCGATTCTGGTACTTTGGACCATAACAAGTATTTTTGCCCAAGGAACCATACCTCTAAAATCATTTTCGAGCCTGCCCATTTTTCTTGGCAGTTATTTTCAAAAATACTGAAAAAACGACCAATTTTGTGCATTTTAAATATAAAAAAAATTATTGAAAATGTGTATACGGGGGTTTTTTGGGTCGGGGAATCCATTTTTCATATTTAATTTTTTTTGGACTGCCGCCAGGGGGCGTTTTTATGCATTTTTTCACTTTTTTGGGGAAAATTGGCGAAATTATGGCACAAATCGACGAATCTTTGACTTTCCCATATTTAAACTAGCCAAAAATATTCATTTTTTTTCTCTTTGAATGAACAAATATATTTTTTCTTTATTTTACTTTATTATTTTATTGAAAATTCAACTTAACTTAAGAAGTATAAACCAGGAGGTAGACACAAAAGAGAATGAATGAATACCAATGAATTGTCATAATACCTATCTAATTTCAAATACGACAATTACTTACTTATTTAAAGATTACTTGTACTAGGGGGTAGACACATGGAATATTACTTGAGATACTCACCGAAATTGAAGGCATTCTTGGTATTCTCACTTTTAGACGAAATATCAATGCATTCAGCAACGTCTCATAATGTGCATATGAATCGTTGCGGAGAAAAAGTGGCTCTTATTTTTCTCCAAATAATACTGCGACATAAAAATTTTTATGAATAGTTTATTTGTTGTATTACAAAATGTGTACGTTTCATGTGTACGTTGTGTATGACATTTGCTAGGCATAAAGCGATCGCAGTATATTTCGGATGAGATATTTTATTGTTAAAAAATGGAAAATAACGAATTTAATTTAATAAATATCGAATAAATTGTTTCGACTAACGCTTTATTCCTAACAAATTTAATACACAACGTACACATGAAACGTCATTGCACTGCTGTTAGAATTTACACAAGTGTGTATTACTGCGGATTAATATGTATTACTACTCGCAACATAGAATTACTTTAAACAAAAATTATTATTCTGGTACTGCTCTGCCCCTAAAATTTTTTTCTTCAAAATTAATTTTTTTTTTCGAAAATTTTCGATTTTTGGAGAATTTCTAGATTATGGTACACGGGGTGTTTTTCAACAAAGATACGTCATAATAATAATAATAATAACTGCACCGAACAGCGTTCCTTCGCCTTGGTGGTTTATTGAATATATTTTAAATAAATACAAAATAATTATATTGTTACATCTAGTAGTTTTGAAGGAGATTAATAATTTTCTCAGTATGTTTTCTATTCAATTCTATCTATTTTGTTTTAAATATTTTTCAATTCTTAGTTTGACTGTTGATAAATTTAATTCTAATTCAATTAAAGTAGTATCACTGTTTGGTATTTTTTTCGTATAATAATCATTGAATGTAGTAAGCATGTAATTAATTGGTTCATACTTCGTGTAATCGCTTCTTCTAATCGGTATATCAAAAAGCGGCGTTGCACGGGTATTATGCGCTGAATCATAATAATTTAAACTGTTTGATATATGTCTCGACTTCATATCTCCATTAATAATTTTGAATATAAAAGACACCTGCGCTATCTCGCGTCTCTCCTCAAGCGTAATCATTTGTAGAAACAGGAGTCTATGCTCATATTTAGGAAGTTTATATCTGTCCCAGTTCATTCTCCTTAGCGCAAAAAGTAAAAATAGTTTTTGTACTGACTCTATTTTTTTGCACATATTGTCGTAGTGTGCATTCCATATTTCTGATCCATATTCTATAATTGGTAATACAAATGTAAAATAAAGGCGTTTAATTGTCCATGGGTCAATAAAATCCTTGCTGTAGAACTTTAGCCAAGCCAATCTTGATTTTGCTTTAGCCGTGACATGCTCAATGTGTGATTTGAAATTCATTTGCCCATCAAGCAATACTCCCAAGTCCCTTATTACAAAGACTCTTTCTATTTGAACGCCGCCTATGTTGTAATTGTATTCATATTGCAGTGATCCCCGATGATATGATATGATCTTTGTTTTGTTTACATTTAATTTCAATAAATTGCGTCCATAATAATCTGCTACACGATCCAAGTCATTCTGTAGATTTATGCAATCATCGGTTGAGGAGATACATTTCGAAATTTTTGTATCATCAGCGAATGAAAGTATACAAGAATCGCTAACGACGAATGGTAGATCAATAACAAACATGATGAACAAAGTAGCGCCAATTGGATATCCTTGACCCGTCCCAGATGTAACTTTGATTGGGTCAGATTTGGTATCTGCTATCTTTACAATTTGTCTGCGACCAGACAAGTAAGATTCGATCCATTTTAACAGCTGTTCATTCAGTCCCATGATTTCTAGTTTTTGAATAAGCAATTTTAAGTTGACCGAGTCAAAAGCCTTGGCTATGTCCAAATAGATGGCGTCTGTTTGATGTCCTCTCCCCATGTTATTAATTGTTTTTGAAGTAAATTCAACTAAATTTGTTATCGTTGACCTGTTCTTTATGAATCCATGTTGACTTTCGTGGATTATGTTTTTCAAATATAGATTGAGATGGTTTGTGACGATCGAATCGAGAATTTTTGACAAAATACACTGTAAAGCAACACCTCGGTAATTTTGAACGTTGTTTCTATCGCCGTTTTTGTAGACTGGTCTGACAAATGACGTTCTCCATATCTGCGGGACAGAGGCAGTTTCAAGTGATTCTTTTAACAGTGTTGAGATTGGCCCCTGCAATGAAACCAAACAATGCTTGATAAATTTGTTTGGAATTTCATCAGGACCACAGACAAGATCATCTGGCAGCATGCTTATATGTTGACCTACAAGCTCCTCGGTTATTTCGATCATTGATATTTCAGCACAAATATCACGTATTTTTTCTATTTCCGAGCTGTCATATCGCAGATCACCTTCTAAAGAGCTGTAAGCGTTGCCAAAGTGTTTTGCAAAAAAACTAGCAATTGTTAATTGATCGCTTGCTTTTTCATTTAAATAAGTCATCTCATGTGGTAGATCTTCACATTTCCCTTTTTTGAAATTCACGTGCTTGAAAAATTTCTTTGGGTCATCATCTATCTGTTTCTCCATCTCTATTCTGTAATCTCTGAAAGCTGAGCGTGCACAACCTTTATATTTCCTTCTTATTTCTTTGTAATGTTCAATTGATTCAACTGTGTTGAACCTTTTTTTATTTTGATGTTCTTTGCTGACCATGTTTTTCAACTCAACCAATGACTTGGTAAACCACATCGGTTGTTTCCTGTTGATTTTTGTCTTTAACTGTACATGTGTTTCAATTGTTGACTTAATAATTGTATAAAAATTATCTAGTCTCAATTGTAATGAACTTGTATCAAAAACACTATGCCAATCTATATCAAGAAGCGACTCATTCATTCGCTTATAGTCTGCATTTATAAAGTCGCGATATGTTTGTCTTGTTTCAATGGTTTTGACGACCGGCTCATTATATCTGATTTCAATTGCATTGTGGTGCTTTTCAAAATTCAATAAATGATAGTCACTTATTGTGCATTGAAACAACTCAACATCATTTGTCCAGATCATATCAAGCATACGACCATTTTGGTTGTAATTCTTGTTAATCTGGTGAAGTCCCAGTTCATAGCAAGTATCCAGCACTATCTTCTCTTTTTCACTGGCTGCATTGATAGCAATTGCAATGTCTGGGTCCTCATTCTCGTCAACAAACCAAATCAATTTGGGCAGATTGAAGTCACCAGATACTATTAAAACATCTTTTTCACTCAACTTTGAAGCTAGTTCTTTCAAAGCATACATGTTGTTTTCATATACTTTGAGAGTTGAGTCTGGTCTGATGTACAATTCAACCAAAAAGATGTTCCTTCTCATGCTGGTAACCTTTACCCAAATTTGTTCTGCTCCGAAATGGTCACCCGTTCCGATGCAAACTGACTTTAGTTTGTTGTTGACAGCAATCAATACTCCGCCGCCTCTCTCCTTTGAATGTAGTTGGTCTCTCTCTGTATTCGTTGAACGGTCACATCGATGAACACTGTACATTGGTGGAAAAATATCGTTTGTATTGATAGCGTTGTCCAAATGTGTTTCGCAAAGCATATAAATTGTTGACAGTTGAACAATTGATGATTGTTTGGCCATTACATCAGCAATAAATTCGGGAATTTTCGAACGTAGGCCATTCACATTTTGTGAATGGATGGTGAGCTGCATAGTCAATTTTTCTGGGAGACCACTCGCCTTAGTTTTCAAAGAAAAATTAGCAGCATCTTTTGAATCGATGTTTAATTGAAGTGCCTGGTCTGCCAACGATGTGCCGGCGGACGAACACCTCTCCGAAATCTTTGAAAATTTGCATATCGGCGCTCATAGTCATCAAAGCAACTACGGCAGTCACAATTTGCATAATGTGATTTATTGATTGGTCGATTTTCTGCAAAATTCTGCATGGAATTGTGGTTATTTCTCTGACGGTCGATGTTCTGGTGTCTTACTGTGACCCAGTTTCTTTGTTGGAACGATCGACTTGCCTCAAAATTTTCAGTTGGTGCCATTGATTGATGTTGGTTTTGCTGAATTTTGTGACGTGTATGTGTTTTCGGCTGGTTTTGATGATGAAATAGTTGTTTTTGACGTGTGGCATCATTTGTTGGAGCGGTTGGTGGATGATTGTCGTGTTTATTTTGACTATTCGATGTGTTTGGGTCTGTTTGTGGCTGACGAGATGATGATGGAACCGGATTGACGTTGATATTAATTTTGTTTTGCTCTTTGTTTGCTTTCTTCTTCTTCTTATTTCGACGCGATCGTTGGTTTCTAAGTCTTTTCTTTTCTTTTTCACGTTCATCATTCGTTCTTACCTGAACACTTGCACCAATAGTTGTTGAATTATCGATCGTTGTGTTGACTGAGATGATGTCGTTTGATTCTTTTACAAAAAGAGACATTTCTATTTCATTTTTGAAAATATTGTTGATTGAGCCGATCACTTTGTCACCAACTTTTTTGATCATTTTTTCGACTTCATT
>NW_022202450.1:0-5497 GCF_009176525.2 Contarinia nasturtii | reverse complement strand
GGGGCCAAAAATCATATGTTTGGAAAATTGACCAAAACTTTTGTGTTCTTGGAGATACACAACTACTTCTTTGGGCAAAGCTGTAGCTCGGAACAGTACCTTTCCAACGGTATATAACTTTCCTTGATAAATTGTATAAGTAAAAAAAAAATGACCAAAAAACAAAACCCGTCTCAACCTACGTGACTCTCCCCTATATTTTAGTTTTATTTATGATTTAAGGCGATTTAATATGACTATGTCGGTTGCAATAATATTAAATTTACTCGCCGCTCCGTTGAATAGCCTTTTTTATATGTATGTCGCATTGAATTTGGATGAACGGTTTGTGTGAACTGGTTCGGTATTCTAGGGATGACCCAATCGTTTCCCGCCTGGAGTGGAATGGTTGTTGCTTTGTAAATTGAAAATTGTTCGCGTTCAATAACTGGAATTAAGATTTCTGTTAGCAATAGGTTGTCGTAGATGGTTACTGTTATTTCTATTGTGGCGAAGAGTCTGGCTGGGTTACCCGTTTCTTCGTTTTCCATGAGAAATCTTTGAGTAGGTTTGAGCTTTGCTGCTATCATTTTCGCGGTTTTCATCAGTTCGCTTATTTTGATAAATTGTGGTGGTTGATGGTTTTTTGCTCCTTTCAATTCTCTGGTGATTCGTAGGTGTAATTGATTTTTTTCTTCCAGTGCCATGTTCGTAATCTGTATGAGTAATTGTAACTTTTGTTCCGACTTGATGTCGCGTATGACGCGTTTAAATATGTCGGCGTTGCTTGTGATAAACGATTTGATGAGCATTGTTGCGTTTTCCATAATGTCGTGTTGTAAGATTGTTTGGTTTGTTATCTTGTTTATTGTATCGGCGTAAGCTTTTGCTATTTTTTCGTCCATAACTCCATATAGATAGTGTTGTATTGTTCCCATGAACCCGTGGATAGCTCTTTTCGTTCGATGCCAAAAGCTTTGTGTGGCTACTTCCTCGTTTTGTCTTTGAGACTCGTCCAATTTTGTGTGTATTTGTTGAATTTGAATTTTACACATTTTCTCTACCACGGTTGTCAATTCCTCTGCTTTGTAGAATTCTGTGACGTTTACATGGTAAACGAGTTTGTACACCACGTATGTTGTGTGTGTTGTGGCCAAATTGTTAAACAGTATTGGTACGTTGTCATTGATTGGAGTAGCCCAGATTCCATTTTTCGAATTTTCGTTTGGTATGGTTGCTTTGGCAGTTGCGATGGTGGTCAGAATGACTGATCTGTTATAATAGGAGAATTTTTTTTTGCCATTAAATAAATTTGGTATAGTAAGAAAAATTTAGTAAATCATATTTCAACTGCGGAAATGAGTCTCTTCTTCAGACCTAGGTCATAATTGATACATAATTTGTTTTTATTCGTTTCTTAATATTTAAGACTTGTGTTGCATAAGCAACATAGTTGTATGTCAATGTTAATTTTATATAAACATTTTATTATATCAATGGTAATTTTAATTCCGCTTGCAGTGCGGAAAGCTTATTGTATTGTTTATTAAATATATGTTTTTCTTGTTTTGCTGTTAATTTGTTTCCGTATTCTCTTCTATTTAAATTGTTGAAATTTTCAATAAAAAGTTCAGTCTTTGGACAACACTACGAGTAAATGTTGCGTTTTATTTTCCTTCGATAAAATTTTGGTCCTTCGAACTTTAAAAAGTGTACGAGCTGGCCACTCGTCGCTTCGAACCGTGTTTCTCAAATTCAAAAAATTTAAAAATCTGTTCTCAGTTTTTTTTTCTGTTCAAAATCGCGAAATTATTTTTCACAAGTAATCAGTTATAGCGGCTAGCTATTGTGTTGTGACTGTTGTGATTTATAAGTCGTTAAAATCATTGTTTTTTCAAAATAAACCGTTTATCATATATAGCGGTTAGCTATTGAGACAATTTATGCAAGTGATTTATAAATTGTTAAAATCACAAGTTATTCAAAACAAAGCACTCAAAATCAATTTAGTGCTAACGTAGACAAAAAACCAAAAACCGTTTAGTGCCATTCGTTAGTAACATCGAACATTTGTATCATAAACAATATAAAACAAAAAAGTGCAAAATGTCGAAGCAAGAGCTTTTAAGTAGCCAGGCCATCGAAATAGATGAGCTGCAGCGTTTGTTCAACTTTGAACAAATATTTAGCAAATTCAACAATTTTCACTCATTTCAATTTATTCATATTTCAATTTTTAAATCATTTTACCTTTGGACAGTTGAATTTACTGTCGACCTGAAATCTATATATATAAAATCGAAAGTTTGCAACGCTCAGTGTATTTTTAATATAAAAGTTGCATGCCGCGATGTTGCATAGACAACGCGTTGCGTGTTGCACGTAAGACGTGCAACATGTCGTGTCACATTGCATATGCGACATGCAACATGTCGTGTCACGTTGCATATACAACCTGTAACGTTGTATATGCAACGTGACATGACATGTTGCATATATTGGGATCGTGAATTAATATCGATAGTGTAACGCCAAATGGCGTAACTTGAATAACATGTCTCCCTTTATAAAACATAGTCTGAATTCCCCATACGATTATTATCAAAACATGCTTATTAGTTTCAAGACATGGCCTTCAATACAAATGTAGCCAAAAATGGCCATTTGCCCATACGTTAACTATAGTGGATGACTTGAAATATCCAGGACATATACATATTGTTGTTACGGTCCTAAAGAAAGCAATCTAATGGTGCCACTAAATAATTTCAAGTTGAGTTGGCCTAATTAGTCAAAAACAATTTTGCAAAACTTCATTCGATCAAAAAATAACGTACTACAAAGTTGTTCAGAATGACGAGAGAAATTTTTTAGGAACCCAGCCCTTCAAGTCCTCCCACCCCTTAAGGGGGTCGGGGGGTCAAAAATCCCCAAGGTGTGATTTTTTTGACCTGACACCCCAAAATTCGGAATCAGCATGCAAAAATACCTTAGAATTGAAATTTTTCTCATCCACCTTTTGGGACAAGTTTCAATGCCCGCCCTTTAACTCTCAAACGGCATATTTGCATCGCAAGCATGATCGCAAATAAGAATTGAATAAATTGAAATGGATATATTAAAAACGATGATCATACAAAAAAGTATTAATCATTCAAAATTATTGGAATAATAAAAATAAAATAAAATAATTTTTGTTTTGTAAAAACAAAAAAAGGTATTTTTTGTTCTTTTCATAATCGGGGGGTTACTGTTGTAATGATTAGTTTTTTATTCGTTTTTATTTTGTTTTTAGTTTTCAATATATAATTGCCATTCAACAGTACCTAAAAATAAAGAAAATTGCAACACTAAAAGCACTCATAAACACCTTTGCAAGTTGTAAATTAAAAAATATGTACAAAAAAGAATAACCAGTTAAGTGGTTCGTTTTTGACATTTTCGCGAGATTCAAAAATCGGACTCCTATAACCTCTTGAGAACGGTCATAGAAACACGACTAAGACAACGGTTTTGAAAAAAAAAATGAATTTTCACACCGCGCCAGACCTAGGCGATTTACATGTTTTTTTTTTGAAATTTTGATGAAATTTGACCATTTTTAAAATTTACAAAAAATATCTTTCTCTGCTGTAAAAGATATCTTTCTTTTTTGGCACGAGGAATCCAAATACGACGTTAGTTTTGCGATACAAATAATATTCGATGCAGTTTTCATACAAAAGTCACAAAAAATTTGGATTTTTGTATGGGAGGTACCCTTTATTCGCATTAAAATTTATTAAAATTTGGTGAGATTATTTATTTTGGCGAGAAAATAAAATTGGCAAATTTTCAGTCCTTAATAGTGGCCCTGCTTCGTGAGACACCCTGTTGATTATAATTTTGAAAAGCTTCTTATCAACATTTGAATCAAAGGAATAAAGTTAAAAATAATGAAGGTAGCAAAATAATGGTATATATAGTTAAACCCTTGGATAAAACTAGCGTAGTAACTACTAAATTTCTTAACGTAAGCAAATTTTTACTTTTTTTAGTTTTAATGAAACAATATATTTTTTTTTTTTTTTTTTTTCAAGGTTTACTATAGATGGTTTATTTGCTTTTGCAAGTTCACCAGAATTAAAATCTCGGACTCTCGTGTGAATTTCTTTGGCATTTAATTTTTTTTTATCAATGCAGTAATTAAAAAGACTTGACAATAAAATGGTATAATGCCTTCGTTCAAGTCGTGCATTAGATTAGTTTCACAAACGCGGCAAAATTGACTGTTGAAACTTTCGACAAATCCAAGAAAACTATTGGCACCTAAGTTATCACCACTCACATGAATTATAGATCCCCTGAGTATTTTGTCATCGACCGTAATTCCATTTATTTCCAATCCCTGAATTTCTTTTATAATGAGCGTCAGAATATCGTCGAATGAAGTTTCGTCTTGTTTATGGTTTGAGACCTCACATAATGCAATCAAGTTTTGGAGTATTGATGGATTTATAAGTGTCTTGGCGCCCCGAACCGGGATGTATCAACATTTTTTCAAAATGTGACCATTTAGGCCTGCCGACTTGCACTTGAAGTATACCTGAGTCTAAACATGATCTTATCTATGTTGATACTTTGTTATAGATTCACGCTTGGGTCTTATTGTGGCAATGCCACGAATTACTTAAAAGCTAAAATAGTATAATAAGAACAGTTATTATGCCATCAGTTATCAGCTTTTTCAATCATTCATTTTTTTCAAAAAAAAATTAAAATATGTAAATTTCATTAATTTCGTCTGTCAACAATTGACGCGTATTTTGATGTGATAGATGCTATATCTTATATTAAATGGTAAAACCACATAAAACGAATAAACTTAAGTAACATAATAGACGTTGTAAAATAAGTAATTTTTTTCATTTCGAGAAAACAGTAATTTTTGTGAATTTTTAGCCAAATGGTCACATTTTGAAAAAATGTTGGTACATCCTGATTCGGGGCGCCAAGACACATATAAATCCAAGTGTACACATCAAAATTTGAAAAACGCAATGTTGGTGCTTAATTCTTTCTCCGTTTTCACCTACCTCATAATCTTCTTCAACAAGTATTCAAACGAAATAGTAGTTGAAATAATGGTATCATCTAGGATATCATTAGTAACAATCTAGCTGACATTATGGACATATCAACTTCAATTCACGTTCTGTATGATGCGGGCATATAATAGGGGAATTGTGCTAGCAGTGGGACATGTTTTGTTTTTCGAAGAAAAAAATGAACTCTTAGAATAACATATGTCAAGAAAGTCTTTGGAATAAATTCAGTGGTTTCTTTTGCATTGATTATGTTGGGGCACTACTATATAAGTGTAGAGACGTCGACAACCCGAACTTTGATAAAGGGGTGTTTGTATGCAGGTAGGAATATCAAAACGTATTTTGTACTGAAATGTCACTTTTGCAAAAAGAATTTTACATCCAACCGCCATCTACTTTCGTATCGATTACTATTCTAATATCAAAACGAA
>NW_022202449.1:0-6150 GCF_009176525.2 Contarinia nasturtii | reverse complement strand
GAGCCGAATACTGAAAAACTGAAAAGGTTATGTTTTTTTAATAATAATAAAAAACTAATTTTTTCATCCACGTCCCGTTTTTATTCAGATTCACAATAGTACATATATATCTACAGAGAAACTGAATTGTGGATTAAGGGTTGAAATAATTTTGACATATTTGAAACATGATGATTGGTGTTCGATTTCATCGTTTGCGGTTTTTTCATGTTGGAACTTTTTATGTCTGAAATATATACATAGAAAAATTGAATTAATTGCGATATAATTATTTGTTGCACATTTAAATTAATTCATAATATATGTTGCTGTCTAAATATGATGAAATGTGTGAAACTAACGATTGTGCACTTCAAATGATGTTTGTGTTTCAAAACTAGCCACAAAGTGATATCAATGGTCTAAATGAAAAATATTGGACGGTAATCCATTTAAAAAATCAAAAACATATATTATGAATTTATTCACTGGCGTAGACTACGCCGCGTAGTTGAAAGAATCATCATTTTTTGATTATTTAAATTAAGTGAAAATTATTTACCTTCTGGTTATTTGCGGTCTTCAAGGGATTTCTTGAAGACATTGCCTAAACAACGTCTGCAAGAAGAAAATACCATGTTCCAAATACTGTTTAAAAAAGAAAATTCGAAAATCAATTGATTTTAGTTGATTGAATAGATAGTTAGTTATTAATTTAAGAAAAGGTCGAAATCGAGTTTTATGTTAAATTTTACAATGTTAAATTCAAAACTTTCAAAAAATTTCATTTTTTTTCAGACTTTTTTCGATGTCAATTTTTTCAAGTTATGCTCGCTTGTATGTAAAAAAACTTCACGAAAATACAAAAAAAAAATTGAACAAAAATGAAATACAAAATCAATAAAATGAAAATAACTGTGCGTATTACACGTATACTTACCAGCGAGAGTGCCCAGTAAAATGACAACTGCAATACTAAACACGACCACCTTTATATCAGATACTTCGATGTAAAGTGAATCGTTTTGTATTTTCAACAATTGGTGTTGAATCTTTTCCTCTTCTCGATGTAATTCAGCTTGTTTCATCAACAATGCGTGTTGAATTTTCTCTTCTTCGCGAAGGGCTTCATTGTGATTGTTGTTAACTATCTCCGCTATCTCATACCCGGTGAATCCCCACACTGCGATATTCATGACGCGTGCAATCCATATCCATACTTTCATTTTGAAAAGTATCTTTGATGAATTCGTTGTTTCCTTTTCAAAATGTGCCAACTGAATACGTTGTTTTGATTGAATTCGATATTTTCTTTTCGAAATCTGCCAACTGAATGAATTAATTCAATCGATCCACTTGATTATATCTTTTTTCGCATCAATATCACTTTAATATTTCTATTCAAATTTCTTTTTTTGCTTATATTTGCAATAATGAAATTTAAACATAAACACTGCAAAAGAAAGTGAGTGTTTGTATAGATTTCTCATTAATTAAGAACGTTCACTACAGCGTGATATGAGCAGATTGAAGAAACTGATTCAGCTAAAAAATATATTCGGTGTTTACAGTCACTGTACTGTAAACACCGAATATATTTTTTAGCTGAATCAGTTTCTTCAATCTGCTCATATCATATGAATCATATACGATAATTTATCGTTTGATTTGATTGATGAAAAGACAAAGTTGATTCAATTGTTCAATTGTTTCAGTGATTCATTTTTTCACAAGGTTTTAAATAGTAATATAAAGTCAGTGGTGCAATATTAATTGCAAAAATGGCATCAAACAAGATATACGAATGGTTAAAGCCAGTTCGTGACGAAAAAACCAAAGGTTTTTGCAAAGTGTGTAAAAAAATCTTTTCCATTGTCGATGGACCCCAAAAACATGCAAATAGTGAAAATCATCTCAAAGCAATAACATCCGAATCCGAAGAATCAAAAAAGATGTTGTTTGATTCGAATTGGACTCAAGAATACGAATGGTTAAAGCCAGTTCGTGACGAAAAAACCAAAGGTTTTTGCAAAGTGTGTAAAAAAATCTTTTCCATTGCCGATGGGCCCCAAAAACATGCAAATAGTGAAAATCATCTCAAAGCAATAACATCCGAATCCGAAAAAGCGATTGATGACAAGTTAGCAGATTCATTCGATAAAAAGGGGGATCTTTCGGGTAAATTATTTTAGTACAGAAAATAGCATATCTCTCTCCCTTTCTTTCTGTCTGTCTTTCTCTCACCTTCTCCTTTATTTGATTCAAAATGCCCACTTGAGATAGTACGATCGGATAGAGAGACACACACAATGGACTCTTATTTTGTTGCATTTAAATCGGCTTCCGGTTAATCGATGAAAATTGAACGTTTAAATTAAATGCCATGAAATATAGAGTTTTTTTTTAATTTTTTTAATCAATTTCTCCACTTTCAATTTATTGCTCAAGTTTATTTAATTCTAAGTTGAATGTGATACTTCTCGGTTAAAATAAACCAAAGTTTTAGACGTATTGTGTAATAATTTTTTTTCTATAGCCGATAATGGTGAAGACTCCGTTAAGGGACATGAAGAAAGATTGCAGATTGTACCCGTGGTCACTGACACTGCTTGTGCTCTTTCACAGCATGAAATTGAAACAATTTTAATTGAACCGACGTGTAAGTTGTATTAAAAACATTCATTTTTCGGTTAACCGTTTTTCTGTGATTGAGGTTTGAAAAATTGTAATTTCAGATCAAAAATAGATATTCTATATATTTGAATGAATAAAACACATAAATCCCCATATTTTATTTTAATGTGTGTAAATTTTACCTTATTGCAGAAAAACGGTTTAATTTTATAGGGTTCTTATATTATATATTTTGCAAAATCTGAGAATCCTTCGCCGTATACTTTTTTGCACTTTCCTTATACGTTCCAAATTTTTCTTAAATTTAGCTGAAATCAATTCTGAAACAAATCAGATTAAGTCTTCAGTGGGGCGACCGGTCAATATTGACCTCAGTGAAATACGCCGACAATTCTATGAAGAACATATGGACCAACTCATCATTAATGGCAAAATCGCTCCGCTTAAAAGTGATGTATTCGAAAAATTACGCAAACTTTGTGACACCGGCAATAGAAATACCGAATATTTGGCCGTGAATCGATATATGAAACGACATAATATAATTCAAAGCGACCACCAAAGCGACTCCGAAGGAGAAGTGTATACTGAATTTGGTCATGTGTCTACTGGAGGAGAAACTTTTACAGTAGATATTTCGGGAATGATGCTATTTCGAGATGCCGAATCAAAAATGAAAGAAAAATCCCAGTTTAACAACCATTTGATACAGTTGATTTTTAAACACACTCGCAAGCCTTGTTGTTGGTCGCTTGGACATGTATTCACCCAAAGTAGTGAAACCAAAATTCATGCCGTGTGCTTGAATGAAAATTGCAATGCAAAGTTGATCATTTATACTCAGAATCAACAGTCAATCTTACAAATTATCATCTACAACTACGATTCTAATGTACAACACTCCAAAAAGCGATATCTTACTGGTTCAGACGAAAAAGAGAAGGTTGAAGCGATATTAGATCTCGAAAGTGCAATGGTTACACGTGCCAAATTAGCAAATGATTATATATTCGATGAAAATGAATATGCAGCACATTTGTGCTCAACAGATGCGTTGCGAAAACGAAAGCAACGTATGAATGAAAAGTCATATCGTCATGATTTGTCACCGATTGCCGTACAAATCATGAAAAGCGAACCACAATACAAACACACAATCGGTGACATTGGTTTGGACCCATTTTACGTTTTCTTTGGTGTGCCATTGCAAAAAGAATATCTCTTGAGCGCTACGTGTCGAAAGGATATAAGATTGTCTTTAGATTCAACCGGAATTTCAATTGCACCTCCACAATATTCAAGTATTTCTTCGAATGTCTCTGGCAGAAAATACAAAAAATCTTTTCTATATTTGATTTCTCTGCAAACTGGACCTGTGAATGTGCCAATTTTTCAAGCGATCAGTCAACGCCATTCACATGAATTCATTGAATACATGCTACGGTATTTCCAAGAACGATTCTTAAATGGAAAGCAACCTACTCAAATGATTATGGATGACAGTGCAGCATTAGCGCTTGCTTGTGTCAGAGCTTACACGCCATTCAAATCCATGGTGGAATATAATGATGCATGCTACGAAGCATTATTCGAGGAAAACACGCCACCCCCATTACAACTACAACTTGATAGATCGCACTACACTAAATTCATCATCGATTTTAATGCATTGAGATCGATCAAGGAAAAAGGCAAACGCAAATTCTATCAGAGAATTTTGGGATATTTAATGCTCTGCACAGACATCAAAGAGGCTGAGTGTGTGATTGAGAACATGTTCATTTTGCTGCAAAATGAATATCTATACAGCGAACGAGTTATAACGGCCAAAGATGAACTTAACTCTATCGCAAAAAGTCATAAAGGGATATTGGATGAAAATATCCCAGAAAATTATGTTCAAATGCATGACATTGAAGAAGACCGTACACTCACTTCGAAGACAAAATCAAAATTCTACAAATGGGTTCATCGCATCGCCAAAATGGTTGATAAAAATTTTGTAGACCACGATCTGAACAACAGTTTAGTAGAAACCGACGTAGATCGCAATCCATTCGTATCAAGTCATTTGGTCAAGCCTTTAAAAAGAATTCTCTCAAAAATACATTTATTTTCAAACGTCATGAATGCAACATTCGGTTCAAAGAATATCACACCATCATCATCTTGCACTGAAGCTCAGTTCCGAAATATTAAATCATACATTTTCAACAACAAGAAAGGCTTGCGACTAGATACTTGGTTGGAACGAAGCATTGAAATAACCAATGGAAATTTTAAAGCCCTAGTTGCTGACACAAATGAAGCAAGTAAGTTAAAAAAACAAACAAAAACAAAGAAACAAACTAAAGTTTTGAAGGAAGCGGAGTTACACGATCCATTAAACTTAGAAGGCGATTACCGTCCATTAGAAGAGGACTGGAAACGGCAAAATGTTGATGCTACAGGGCCCATTGATAAAAATCATGTGCCTGCAAAAGTATCCCGATCGCAAAATACTATCTTGGGTATTGAGAAAGATGGCTGCGCTCCGATTCCATTGTTGATGAATGGTGGCAAGTCAAAAAAAATCGATGATATTCCAGTTATTTATTCAACGCAGACATGTTCATTCGATTCAATTTTCCAGTTAATCGCTTCTTGCTATGAAGATTCTCCTCAGTTTAAGGAATATGTTGACACAAGCGATTCATATTTTGCACAATTTCTTAGCTTGTTTATGTCCGGTGATTCGAAACAAGCTGATAAAACTGATGCCATGAGAAATAATATTTTAATACAACTATTTCCGGAAAAAGTCGAGGAGGTTGGCGATATGAAAACTATCGATTGTGAAACCGTAATCACTGACATTTTTTGCCGAATATGCAAAGCATTCCCAGTTTTAAATAGTATCGCCATTCTTATGGATTGTTGTGAAAACCACACAGTATTGCCGTTTCTCCAATTTCGCTTGAAAAACTTTTCCATCAAAAATGTACAAGCTTCATTGATTCAATCAAAATCGAAAATTAGATGTGAAATGTGCATGAAATTAACAACAGTGCAAACATTTCCACAAGAAATTATGGCTGTTGACACCATTGGCGAGGTTAGAAACGAAAGATTGATTGATATCCAAAGTCAAATTGAATTTCAAGGTTTTCAGTACCAATTACTAGGTGTCGTGGAACACAAAACCAAAAATAAGCACTTTTTGGCACATGCCTTGCGATCGAATAATGAATGGATTACATACGACGACCTTAATTCACGTAATCAAAACGAAAGTCCAACCACAATCGAAGGAGTATCATTAATTTTATATCGAAAAGTTCATACTATGTAATTTATCTATATATTTGGCCGAATTGAATTATTCAAGAATTGAAAGTTTTTTTAAAAAATCTTATGAAATCAAAATTGAATATGTCGAGTTTTCTAACCATTTTTAAGACTTTAAATAAAATTAATATTTTTTTTGAAATCAATGTTTATTTTTGGTTTTTTATTATTAAAAAAACATAACCTTTTCAGTTTTTCAGTATTCGGCTC
>NW_022202448.1:0-1264 GCF_009176525.2 Contarinia nasturtii | reverse complement strand
TGAAAGTCGAAAAAATGCCAATTCAATTTTTCTTTGAGAAATTTTTTAAGACTTTAGATAAAATTAATATTTTTTTTGAAATCAACATGGGGCGAATCACGCTAGTGAATACTAGAAAAACTAGTAAATCTAGTGCGAAGATTGACGTCACAAACGAAGCCAACTTCACACCGAAGGCCATATAATTTATATGAAAAACTACTGAGAGACAACTTCACGCACTAGAATTTTCTAGTTTTCTAGTGAAATTTTATCAAAAACTAGACGCACTAGAATTTCGTGATTGACCCCATGGAAATCAATGTTTATTTTCGGTTTTTTATTATTTTTCAGTATTCGGCTCTTTCTAGTTGAAAGATATGATTCACGTTTATAATAATAATAATAATAATAATCTTTATTCACCGCCAAAACTGGCTGAATCATTTGAGTTTTTACAATTTTTTATACATTTGTTGGTGGGAAAAAGGTATGAATCAGTAATATACTATGGTAAACATCTGATCACCGTTAAAAACCACATCTTTTCAATAATGATCTTACGACCACATACGATATTCAACGGTCACCCACACGGTCCACCAGCCCGGGTCAGTAGATCGAATGAACACTCAGCCACCATCCCAGGCTGCACGGTAAAGGTAAATAGACCGAATGGGGCCGCCGAATTCGCAGTGGTCACTACGCCCCCCATGGCCAAAAGTTAAAATTACATCTTTATAACAAATAAATGATGTCTTATTGTAATAGCCAAAAGTTATCCCGTCAAACAGCAAAAAACAATTATAAATAGTTAATATTTTCAAATTGCACGCGGATACGATGAGTCGGAAACTAATAAATAAATATAATTTTTTATAATTTAGAAGTTGTAAGTGCATTTTTTTCGTCTGTTATTTATACCCATAACACTGAAATGTTAGAAGTGGTTCAAAATAAAATATGGGCTAGGCGATCTCATAAAACGTTGTAATCAACAATCAACAATCGATCTGGTTTCAATTTTGTAACATTTTTCAAGTCAGTTGATTGATAAGTAACACAAGAGTGATTTTGCTTATAGTTTACATGAGTGATTTTGCTTATAGTTTTGCTTACACACACACACGTTTTTTGGATATGAATGTTTATGTGACTAGACTATTTAATAGCGTTATTTCAAAATACATGTACTCACCCATTGTTTGTCATTGTCGGGAAATGTAAATGTATAGTTCACATCTATTGAATCTACACTTTAATATGTATTTTAGGTACTTTTTTT
>NW_022202447.1:1068-2844 GCF_009176525.2 Contarinia nasturtii | reverse complement strand
TTCATAACCGGAGCAGATATCGTTGATGGTTAGTACGTTTACCAATGCAGATTCACATAATGTCAAACCATCAGGCACTTCGTACTTGTCGCACAATTTCGTTACGCCAATGATGTTGTCGGAAGTCAATTGCACTTCGCCCAAGTAAAAGAACTGTAGAAACTCTTTGAAAGCACCGGGAGATGCATCCACAATTGTTACGTTGCCGGTTTCTTTCATTGGACCATAGAACATGGCTTCAAACACCCTGCTTCCAAGTGAGAGGATGTTTTTGTGCGCTGGAACGCTGGAAATTTGCTTGGCGTCGATTTTAATCACAAAGCTCACATCAGCTGTCTTTGAGTCAAGGTACAGCTTCTCACCAAAATTTAATAGCATATTGCTCTTTCCTCTAAACACTTTTGGGCTCATTGTTGCCAGATGGTGATTGATTTTAAGCTGATTTCGAGAAAAATATATATAGACAATTACTGTGACTAGTAAAATGTAGTGTTGAAAATGAGAGTCAGAAAATGGACACATATAGAAATAATGGAAAGCCACTAAAAAGTTAGGATAGGCCATTTTTGGCCAGATATTGATACAAAATTCTTTTTCACCTTTTTGTCAATTGTTACTTCGGAATGTCTTCAGAACGTTGAATGCACAATTTTTTGAAATGGATAAATTTTCCTTTTAAATCTGCTAATGGCTTAGAGCAAAAAATATAAACTCATCAATATATGTCTAGATCTTTCGAAACACTTAGATATATACTTACTTTTGCTGTTTTTTTTTTCACAAACTCTCCAAACATTGATTGAAAATATCGTCCAATGTAAATTAAGCTTAGGAATTCCAACAAAAAACAGAATGTGTTTTATATTTCTTGACCAAGTGATATACAAGATCGAATGTATGTATCTGTGTGTTTCTCTCTAAATTTTTTGACATATCGCGACTAAAAAATTGAACGAAGATGCCGCTTTGGGTGCGTTCAATGTTATTCTTGTCTATTTGAGTATTCTTTAACCGTTCGTGCGGCTCAACATAAAATTCAAAACTGTAAATTGAACACCGGGCCATATTTCTATTGAAAATATCGAGAGGAGAGTACGTTTTCATTCAGACATTACTCAGCCATAAGCGCTGAATAACATATACTCTCTTCTCGATATATTCAATAGATTTGAGCTTTATGAATAGATTTTGATGCCATTTACTCTCAAAGTAATTCAAGCACATCTCACAGAAGATTTTGATCGAATACTTACTCAAATCACCTCCAAACTACCAAGATCAAACAATTTAAAAAAAGGGTATTGACAAACAATTGTTTATTCAAGAAAGTGATACTGAAAGCTTTCCTTTATTGGAGAAAGATAAAATAACACAAAAACTTATTAATTATGACATATATTTATTAAAATTCAAATATTTTTGCGACATTTATCTATTGATGTAAATGAATTTCTGATATGTGAAACCATGGTGACGGGAGAAGCTGTTTTTAAATATCATGCTCCAGTTTTGCCATTTTTGATGCCGAATCAATTTTCTGGACAGCTGGTAGTATACGTTTGATAGCAACACTACCATTAGGACTAGGTTTGTAAATAAGACTATTCCTTTGAATTTCTGGTGTTTTTCCAACCAAGAATCTTGGTGTTAGAACCACTGGTGTAGCGATTTGCGTTTCCATAGCGATCTTATCATTTCCTTTCACGATTTTATCCTTTTGATTCATGAAAATGTCTTCAGCAAAGCGTTTTCGCAGAGTGCCAAACCATCAGTTAC
>NW_022202447.1:0-1058 GCF_009176525.2 Contarinia nasturtii | reverse complement strand
AATGTCTTCAGCAAAGCGTTTTCGCAGAGTGCCAAACCATCAGTTACATCGTACTTATGACACAGTTTCGTCACGCCAATGATGTTTTCGGAAGAAAAATTCACTTTTCCCAGATAGAACAACTGGAGAAACTCGTTGAATGCGCCGAGAGATGTATCAACGATTTTGACGTCGCCTTTTTCTTTCATTGACCCATAAAACATGGCGTCAAAAACCGGACTGCCAACAGCTAGAATGATTTTATGAGCTGGTACGCTTTCGGAATCAACGTCATTGACTTTAATCACAAAATTCACGTCTGATGTCTTTGAGTCAAGGTACAACTTCTCGCTGCATTTCATTGACAAATTGTTGTTTCCAGTAAATATTTTTGAACTCATTTTGACTGGGTGGTTTTCAAGCTGTTCTTGAGGAAAAAGTATAAATTCCAAAGTTAGTGGGTGGCGTAACATGTGACGGTGTTGAAAATAAGATACAGAAAGTTGAAGAACAGAAGGCATGGTGCCACGAAAAAGCTAGGTTAGGTCGTTCTCGACGAGACAGCCATGCAAAAAAAAATTAATTGAAAATATTCCATTTACCTGATTATCTGATTTTCAAAATTTTAAACAACAAATTGTTTTTAGAACACCAACTGCTTGCAAATGGATAAATTCTCCAAATAAATCTGTTGATGGTACGGAAATTAAATCAGTTTTATTGTCTTACCTTTTTGAAGCAGTCAGATATATCTACTTACTTTTGCTGTTTCTTGTTCAAAGTTCTCCAATAATGGATTGAAATATTCTCCAATAATTGATTGTAATATCAATCGATACGGATTGAGCTTATTATGAATTTGTTCAAAAAATGTAATGAATGATAGAAGAAAAAATTCTTGTATATTTCTTAGCCAAATGATAAATGAGAGCCAACTGAGTTTTATTCTGTATCTGTGTGTTTCCCTCCCAATTTTTGACAGATCGCCACTGAACGAATGAACGAAAATGCCGCTTGGGATGCGTTCAATGTATCTCTTGTATACCTCAACCAAAACATGCCACTTAATACGAAACTTC
>NW_022202446.1:0-1406 GCF_009176525.2 Contarinia nasturtii | reverse complement strand
TGTTTGTGTTATGTTTTTTAACATTTGTATTTTGCACAAAGAAAACGTGAATGATATTAAAATTTAATGAAATATATATTCAAAATGGAAATATATAACCGATAAATTTGGGCTTCAAGAGCATGCCGATAAAACGATTAATTTCAACGTGTTTCAATTTTTTGTGGAATTCTATTACTTAAAATTATCTCACTTTGACTATTCACATAACTTTACTTTAATAGCAACAAAATATTTGGGAATTAAATGTTAATAGTGCGTTAATACATGTATATAGTGCGTTTTGGTTTCATAGCAAACAATATGACCGGCCTAAATCTAGCTGATGACTTAATAGTCAGTTATAATAGTTCAGTCTTTTCAAACCAAACAGTGTTATCATCACAAAATGTCCAACGAGATACAAAAAATCAGTCAACGAGAGAATTAAACATTTGTAAAGTTTGATTTTTCTTCTACACACACAAACCATATGTATTCTTTTAACGCCTAAATTTCATCATTGTTGTTGTTATTATCAAACATAATATTCATGACTTCTTCCGAATGGGCCGTCATAAATCTCTTTGAAGACATTATGTCGTAGCAAATATACTCAAAAAAGTGCATCAATTTCGATATTTCTTTACCGTATTCAAAGTTGAATACATTGTGGATTTTGATAAATATATCCACTACTTGGATGAATGTGTAGGTGAACGGGAGCTATTGGTTGAATAATAAATATAATAGAATATCAGTGTTTGATTTATTGGGTTTTTTGGATAATTAGATTTACTTACACACAAGATTTCATCCTGAAGATCAATATAATACCGTGCATGCTTCGTGACCACTGAAAAGATGGCGATGATATATGGATTTTCTTTCTTTGTGTCGCGCAAATTAACTGGGTCAGCACCAGGATCCTAAAATATTCAATGTTTTTAGTGATGATTGAACATAAATAAACAAAGAGACAAAAAACAATATACAAACATCAGAAAACACCAAAAAATTTCTGACTGATTTATCAAAAGCAGTGCGAGGTGATGGGATCAATTTGAGGAATGTCAGAATCTTAAATATGTCGTCATCTTTTCGAGCAATCGGATATTTTGATTTGTCAACTCGAATACCAAATTTGGCGAACGCTTCATTTTTTATATCCGGCCACATATCCACTAAGCCTGTGTCCTTCGCATTTTCAAACATTAATTGGAAATCCAATAATATCTGTAAAACAACAAATAATACTTCAACATATGTACAATGTACATATATTTAAAAAAAATTACCAACTGCGGCGATACGAAGTAGAAATTCCAACATTCTTTGTATTTTTCAAAGTTCGCCAAAATAATTTGGCGTCGATGTGACTTTGTGGTGGTCATTTTTGCCTCAACTTCTTTAAGCTCTTTAGGCAG
>NW_022202445.1:0-1396 GCF_009176525.2 Contarinia nasturtii | reverse complement strand
ACTTTTGGCCAATTGTTTTGATTTTATAGCCGCCCTACCAAAATCGAAAGCCGTTCTAACAATCCCTGGATCGTTGGCAAATGAAAGCGATGAATTTGTTACGCTATGCGGTGATAAACTATTTGAACTTGCATCCAGGTAAATAATTCTATAAAATTCAAAATCTTTTCATTTATTTGCCTTTGAATAGAGACTTATTAGATTGTTCTCCTTTCTGAACAATAATATAATTACGTTGAATTAAATGAAAATTGTGATAGAAACCCTCGTTTAATTTTCATTGTGCTAGATTTTATTGCCGCGCCATCAAATTGAGTTCGTCCGATTTATCCCTTTGGTATGAGTTGTCCTTGAATTATTACAATCGTTCATTAAAATACGGAACAACTGAAACGCGTAAAAAGTACCTCGAATTAGCTGCCGAAACATCAAAGCATATTATCAAAGAGGCGCCACACAAGTGGAAATATTGGAATTTACTGGGAGTTATTTGCACTACTAAAGGTAAAGCAAATCATATTTGTTTTTTTTCACTCGTAGTCAATTCATCGAAGGTACATTCATTTCTCGGTCAATTAAAACAAAATTGGCGCATCTCAATAAAAAAAAAATCAGTCATTGTTTTGTATTCTCTTTAAATTCGAAGTAGATAACTAATTTGTTCGCTCATTTCCATAATTTCATCAGATGTACAGAATTTGTCGTTGGCACAGCATTGTTTTATCAAAGCCTTGGAATTGGATCGTAAATTGGCCATTGTATGGACAAACTTGGGTGTGTTATATTTATCACAAGGTAAAATAATGTTGGCAAACACAGCATTTAAGCAGGCCCAACAATCGGAACCATCATTTGCAAATGCGTGGACAGGCCAAGCGCAAGTGGCAGAAATCCTAAAACCAGCCGAAACAATTGATTTGCTGCAACATTCAATAACACTGAGCTACAACGATGAGTCAGCCATTCAATACGCTTATTGGGTGTGTATGTTGCTCAGCGATACGAAAAATCAAAAGCGTGCACAATACTATGTTGAGCATTTGAATGCAATTTCATCGGCAATTGATTCAATTACCTGGTATTGTAATGCAAATGAAACGAACATTTCATCGGAGGCGCTTTCATTTCTCGGCTACTTAAATTACAATCAACGAAATTGGTGCATCGCAACTCGCACTTTTCAAGCGGCTAGTCAACAAATTGAACAATCATCAAACCGGTAATTTTCCATAGAATGATTGCATGCAATCTAATTGGCATTATATCATGATTCATTTTTACGTTTCAGGGATAAAATGCTATGTAACTTAGCATACAGTTTGTTAAAAGACAATCGTCCAATTGAAGCGGTGCAAGCATTTGAGAATGTAACGGAAGCAACATTTCGGTCGACAAT
>NW_022202444.1:0-1976 GCF_009176525.2 Contarinia nasturtii | reverse complement strand
CTGCTGAATTGCGTAAAGTGGTTAGAGAACTAGCTAATAGTTCCTGGGCTTTCCAAAAGTGGCAAAATGCTATGCGTGATACTCGCTGGCTGCCATATTAAATTGATTCCCCGCGAGTATATGGAAAAATCGACAAAAAATAACGTAACATTTCATTGCTGATATTCAGAGCTGGGCACGAACATCAATGTCCGACTGTGATCGGTCGTTCGATCGTTGAAATTATTAATGGTCGGTCGTTCGTAAAAATTGAAATGTTCGCTGCTCGTTTGTTCGTTTGTGCGATCCGCACGTCCGCACGTTCGGTTGTTCAGAGAAAAAAAATCATTATATTTGCTCGAGATTTGTAGGAAAATTTTAAAACGCTTGAAATTCAATAAATTCGAGCAAATATATTGATTTTTTTTCTCTTGCTGACTTTTTCAATTTTAAATTTGATCAATACCATTTTTTTTTTTCAAATTTTAAAAACTCAGTTTGATCAAACTTCAATACTTTTTTCTGACATTTCTAAATCTTGTGATATAAAGGTGTCACCTTATGAAGTTTCCCAGTCCGTTTTGTCGCAACGGCATGACGAAATTTTTTCTTCGTAAGCAAATCATTCGATTACATTATCTATCCTTCAGTGCAGAAAGTATCAAAGGCTACCGCTTTTATTCAATGTTCAACTATTTCAAGTTTCCTTAAATTGCTTCTATTATTCTTTGAATCATTCCCATAATGTTCATCTTTCGCTGTTTCGAGATTTTCTTTGGAATTAGTTCACTCTCCATTCCATCGATTTACAGCAGAGATATTTGCTGTTTCTTTCAATTGCCGAGCTTCCGTCATCGTCCACGGTTTCGGCTTCAAAAAATGTTATAAATAAAAAAAAATTCAGGTTAGAACATTTTCAATCTTTATTACGTAATTAAAATACATACAGTGTTGACATTTTTGGGAAATTTGATAATATTTATCTTGAGTTCTAAACACGTCTTGAAAATATCCGTTTACTTGTATGTAATAATCAAGTTGTGTTTGATTTCAAATTTTGTTTATGTGTTCGGCATATTCTTTGGCAATATGCATTCCGTCTACGAAGAAGTGTAATCATCTTCACTGCTTGAATCAATACATTCGGAATATGAAAGCGATGGATCCACTGTTCTATCGTTAATGAATGATGGCATTTATCGGTTGACATGATACTTTTAGCAGCTGGAGTTTCACTTACGCCTACTAATTCGCCATACACCGATTTATTTAAATTAACATTAAAGCGTGTTGCGCATGGTACTTGCGGCACATATGCTACATCGCTATTATTATCATCAATTCAGTCCGAGGTATGTGTCGGAGAACTTATCAAAAGTTTTCTGCTCACCTCGTCCAAAACCATGTGCCCTGCGTGATATTCGCTGGCCTTGGTTTAAATATAATTCACAAAATTCGCAATCTACCTGTTGTGCGGATTTCATTCTTTCGTCAATCTTGATGATTGATTTTCAACTTTAGATTCGATGTATTTGACAATTTCTCTTATCTCTAATTCTATTTATTTTCTGTGCTTAATTTGTTTTTAAGTACTTTTATTATACACTTCAATATTAGAAATTAAATTTTTTATCGGAATATTTTATCCGTAGGTTGCGAAGTTAGAAAGTGGTGTGGAATATTATTTGCTTTAAGAAAATTTTCTTAAGGAATTATAAGTTTTTCAAGCGTTTACGTAAAATTTGTCTTTTATTGAGTTATTTTACTTTTAAATTTTACTTTTATATTCAAGAGATACTTTTTTTCGAATATAAATTACTTACGTATTTTTCAGTTATCATGAAGCCAGCACAGTAATTACGTCTGTTCATATAAGAAGTTCGGATGAGTACATAGTATTGATAATTATATTAATTCAATTCCGACCGAATTGAAAGGCTTCCATTCTATTCGTCATTTTTCATTCTTAAATTTACTCTATTTAATTCTTTCACTCG
>NW_022202443.1:236-2154 GCF_009176525.2 Contarinia nasturtii | reverse complement strand
GTTGCACTGCAAATGCAATTTATGTACAAATGCAAATGTATATGGTACAAAATTTATGATCGAATATGGAAACAGATGTAAAATCGTACAAATATGAATGAAAACATGTATGTAAGTTCCAAGTAATAAAATTCAAATTCACTGCAAACTTTTCCTTTAAATCCAATTGCAAAAAACAAATTAGAGCGAACAGAAAATGCACTTACACATTTATAAACCAAATTGATTCCACTTTGAAAGTTTGCATTTGAAACATTTCCATTACATTGGCTTGATCTTTTTATGATTTGTTTATATTTAGTGACCTTTAGTTGCAGGCAAAAACCGAATCAAAACCATACCATGTCATTTTGCATTAGCAAAAGTGCATTGCTTTCGATTGTATTGTTCCTCCGATTACCATCGTTTCACCTCTTTGTCGCTCTTGCTCTGTCATCGCGAAGAGAAAATGATATAGAAAGTATAGCGTTTTTACTATTTTATTTATAAACATGAAGAAAAAAAGAAATACTGGAAAAATAAATGTGAACGAATTAGTTTTGGCTGCTTGTTTGTTGAATGAATCTACTACTTAAGTGGTTCACAATGAACAATTTGTTGTTGTTGTTGTTATTTTTTGCATTTTTGTTTTGTTTTTCACCACGTTGTACAATTTGTTCAAACGTTTTATGTTGAGTGTGTGTGCATTTCGCGAAAGGATTGCCGTCTGTAGCAAACAAAACAAAATATAACACGAGCAATTGTGAACAACCCGTAATAATAAATAAATAGGTACTCATAACAAAAAATACCAAATGCTTTATCGTATTCGCAATGACAGCTACATAGAAAGAAGTATGACGCATACTCGACATTCAGACAGGAATGCTTTTTTTCTACATCGGTCGTCTTTTTTTTAATTCTCTCTGCCACATTCTCTACTTTTCGATTTTTGTTCCCAATTTGTGTGCGGCTGTTTCCATTATTTTCTTTCGCTTATATTGCAAATAATAATGCTGTGCCGATTGTATTGTTTCTCAATGATGCAAACGTTCTTAAAGATGCATGGAGACTGCTGTGCAAGTCTAGACTTGCCATCAAATATAATGTGATTGCGTACATTTTTTTCTCTCTCTCTCTTTCTCATTACCGTTGCCGATAATGTTTGCTTCACTGAATTTTGTAAATAAAAACTCAATTTATTGATTAAGATTGATTCGTCATCTGACAAATAATTCGGATTTTTTGAATCGAATAAGTTGAGATAAAAAAAAATCTTTATTCTGCAAACAAAAAAGCATATATACTGCGACGTCTGTAAGATATACGACTATCATTCAATCTATAACGGAACGAAATATTGCTTAAAACTGATTAAAATCTTCAAAAATGTGTATGTCTCACCAAAATTATAAATTGGTAGCCGTTCTAATGATAGAGAGGTATATTCATCATTATATCACTACCCTCATCATATTATTTAGCTTTGGTACAATCAGTCAAATGCGGTGAGCCACGCTCGCGCGCGCTAGCACTTCGAATGGTCTTAAGCACATCTACTCAAACAAATAGCATTCTTGTTTGCATTGTTCTACACAAATGTGCGTGTATTTGTATGTTTGTGTATGTGGTTCCCCCATTTGCATCATGAGTTTTTGTTGCAGCTCACGTGCCAAACGTTCGCATTGTTTCAGTTTGTTCGACAGAAAATTTACTACAACATTTTATTCGTATGATTACCATATACAACAAAAGAATGTAGAAAGAAGATGAGAGAAAGAGAATGGGGGACACACAGTGCATCGATTGTTTTGCATTCATTCGGCAGCTCTTCAATGAGCTGCCGTTTTGAGTCCACTGTTTTATACAACGTACTTTTTACATACTCACAACGATGAGTGCATCTTATCAGATTTGATTCAACAATGGTCATGTATGT
>NW_022202443.1:0-226 GCF_009176525.2 Contarinia nasturtii | reverse complement strand
GAGATGGAAAGAGAGCATGGAACAAAGACAAGAGAGCTCAGTGCATTGTAATCCGTTTTTGTAATCGTCAACCTTGTTGATTAATTGCTTTATTATTTGCTTCTCATTTGTTAGCGTGCATTTCCCATTTTTATTTTCGCAACGTAATTTGAATGGCATCATAATGAGATAAATCGTGATCGCTTTAACATGGTGTTGAGCGTTGCCATCGTTGTTATTTTTTTTT
>NW_022202442.1:0-1938 GCF_009176525.2 Contarinia nasturtii | reverse complement strand
TTAAATACAATCATGGATTCAGACAGGGTCATTGTGATGGATCAAGGTCAAGTCGTTGAATTCGATGCACCAAGCGCATTGATGGAAAATGATAATTCAACATTTTACAATATGGCCAAAGATGCCAGTTTAGCTGAAAAGGGCTCCAGTAGTCCATCTAATCAATCGATTTGATATTTTTCGATATTTATTACCAAATTCGAAGGCAGAACGGGTTTATTTTTAAATTAAAAGACGTTTTCATTGAATCTCATTGAACATTTCTTAATATAATTAAATTTCATATCTTGATGTATTGTATTCAAGTAAAATTTCAATAGTAAATTTGTTATTCAAAATTACCACATTTTGGGCTCTTTTTTCCCCAAAAAAACTTTAAATAAATTTTTTTATTTTCTATCAAAACACCAGATGGTTTTACTCACATGTAATTTGTTTTTTATTTAAAATTTTCTCAATTTGCAATTTTATTCGATGAGTTTAAAGAAAACTTTAAATTCAAGATATTAAACAATAATACAGAAGAATGCTTGGTATTCCATTTTTGTCGATAAATGCGTCACTAAATATCGAGAAATAGAGAAACAGAAAGAACTCGTCCACAATTAAACAAAAAACGCTTTATTTTTTATGCAAAGTAGCCTTGGAAATAGCAGACACTTGTAATTTACACATTGTACTACATCTCGCCCTAATCGATTACATAAGATGTACACATGCGTTTGTTTCGAAAGCACCACCTAAAAATATAGTTCATGGATGGCCATGGGCATCACACCAGACATGACACTTCACTCTGTCAACCAAAGTCGCTCAAAATCTAATGGTTTCTATTCCTCGGCATCCCCAATCATCCTGTGAAGTCAGATTTTGAATTACTTTTCTTGTTTGAAAGTTATCGTGTTAACAAATTTTTGCGTACAGCGTACAGCGTACCACGCACACACATTCGGACATCGAAAAAACGCTAGATTCGTGTTCCCTGGCTTCTAAAACATCCAGAAAACATGTTTTTTGAGGGTGTTAATTTTTCGACCGATTCCAATACTTTACCTTACACACTAGGTGTGTGCGGAAAAGTAAAATGTATGATTCAGCTACTCTTTTCAAATAGCGTTGTTTATACAAAACAGGTTTCAGCGTGCGAAACAACACATAGATATAGTATGACTTATATAATTGACTTTAAAAACAACAGTAAATGTGGTGTTTCACCTTTTCCTCCATGCAAAGAAAAGACATAATGAATGACGGTGAATAAATGGTGCTTAATACACAATGTCTGTGGGCACAGTGGCTACTACGACTACTGCGGCACTATTCGATCAACTAAGTTAAGCTGCACAAGCTTTGGTCAGGAGATAAATGGGTGACCGTTTAGAATCGTATGTAGTCGTAAAATACTGTGTCAACCGTGTCTGTGTACAACAAAGGTATGGATTTCAGCACAGACACGTAAAATAGAAATCCAACGCCATATAGAATATGGCAAAATCATAAGAAATGTAGGATACAATCGGCTGATCACCGATTTATCTGAATTAATTGATCAACAGAAACCAGAAAGATAAGAATTCTTATCTCATGGCCCTATGCTCCACTAGGAGTTAAAGGAAAGAAAAAAAATACACAATGTCTAGCAAATTTTGTTAATAAGCAGAATGTTTTTAAATAATGAATAAAACAACGGCATTACAATTTTGCGTATGTATTATACGATCAATCTATTTTTAAGAAAACTGATTTTTTTCGAACAATGGGTGAGGAAGCTTTCAAATACATCTCAGGTCATTTAATTATATGATATTTTATTTAATTTATAAATGATCATCCCTGGCTACGTTGTTGTAGGTCTGTCATTGCGTTGTCAATTCGGTTTCTTCTTGTTAAATAGAATCAATTTTTCTTCTGTTGACTTTTTGTGTCCTTTCGTGTCAT
>NW_022202441.1:0-3109 GCF_009176525.2 Contarinia nasturtii | reverse complement strand
AGAAATTACAACACAAAATTGCCACTTATCTGCATTTTTAATCTGGGGTAGAATCAAATATATTCAAAACATTTATTGCAATAAATAAATAAATATGAGAATGAAACATTATTATGTCACTCAATATTTTGTGGATAGATAATAATTTCATATCAAAGCGGATTGAGTTTATTATGCATAGTTTCAATAATTGTCAGCAGCAGATGTTCTGTCAAAAATACACAATCCTTTGAAAAATGTCCAAAACAATTATTGATTTAGATTTATAGATCCGCCCTTAATATAGAAATCAAAAAGAAATTACTCAATTAATAATGAATAATAATAAATCTTTCTTTTCATAATGGCAACCTATCAGAAATCAGAATCTAGAAATCAGAAAAGAATTAGTCAAAAAAATATTGAATAATAATTTGAAAAATGTACACAATTTTGATCGAAAGATAACTGTTGCACTATCAGAACGAAAAACATTTGCGTTCCTCTATCGAAATGGTTCAAATGAACACAATCAATTTTTCAAAATTACTAAATTTAATTACGGCAGCTCAAATCTATTGCTTTGAGAATTCAGAAACCATTTACGAGTATGCCGCAAAGTTATTGGTTAGCAAGGACTTTCCATTCTTGAGAGAGTTGAACGAATTCATACAAATGACCAGTTCAAGTGGAATTATTTAAAAATGGATTTTGGATTATCACATTCGAATCTCAAACAAAACGATTAATAAGGCCCACGAGCAGGCTCGAATGAAAAAATGTATGGATTATGTATTGTAGCAACAGAAACTCGTCTCGCCTTTGGCGATTCTTAGAAATGATAATTGACCCTGATCGATATTTTTTGCTTCGATCGCTTCGATTGTATTAATTTAAGCCAAACTATATGGATTTTGTGTGTTAAAAGTGAATATAAATATATTTGGATTGTTGAGAATCCGAATTATAATAGTCTTTATTATATTATTCAGTTAATATCATCAATCATAACATGTTATTTGAAAATTTGGAAAAAAAAGAGATTTTTGATCACAATAATATATTTAAAAATAGAATGGTTTAAACGAAGACAAATAGAAATGAAATTCTAATGTTATGCCTTTATATTCATGATATTTTCTATTTCTATTAGTGATCCAGAATAAAATTTAATGTTCAAAGTAAAAATTTGTAATACCTAACGCCATAATGGAATAAGAGTCAATAAACATAACCGAGTCATCGTTATTGCAATCAAAAGTTGTTTCTAAATGCATTCTGTGACACACTCCATCACTCTTCATTATAATTAATTTGTATCTACTAAAGCCATATCAGACCTAACTATTTTCAACTATAAAATGGTGATTTGAAATTGAAAGTCTGTCGGAGTCGAGATATTCCCATCCGTTGCTATAGTTTAAGTTGAGCGGCAATGTTTAGATTACTTTTTTTTATTCATCGTATTTCCATCAAATACGACAGCATCAAGTTGAAATTTCCATCTAAATCTATAGAAAGTACATATTCACATGATTTTGTGGTTTTTATTCGAGAATTCCATGTCAATTCATGTTCAACTTGTCACCGGTGATGGAAAGAGGATGAAATATATTTGTTGTAGCCTCAACTAAAAGCGTTCGAAATTGAAATGTTAATTTAATCCCTTTTCACATAAATAAACCTATTCCCAATATTTTTCGATTATTTTTTCCGATAGCCATTCAATCACATTGCAGCACTGAGGATGATTTATTGTATTTAATATGGGGAAAATGCAATATAAACATTTATGCACTCAACCCACGAAAATAAATGAACGCATATAACTTTTGATGCGCTTACATGTGTTCTTATGTACTTACAGTAGTTCAATGTCGAGGCAAAAATCGTTTGAATTTCATCGAAATACGTAACAAGTGAAACGACTTAACTGAATGGATGGTAACATATTCAATAAGAAAACAACGGAAGCTTGAAATAGTGCCAACATATGCTCAACCACACGTGAAGAACAAAAAAAGAGAATTTTCCTCGTGATTATTGTTTTTGCAACATACTTACAATCGACAATATATTGCCTTTAATCACCAATTATCATTTCTGATAGACACATTTAAATTAGAAGTTGTAATGTATAATAACGAGCTTTTCTTTAATTTAAATATCAATTTAAATAAATATACATTTGTCTTAATAAAAAATGACTCATTATTATGAATGACATTAGTATATTCCCGGAATGCTTCGTTTTTTAATCAATTCTTCCATGAAATATGCGGATTTTTTTGGAATTCGTTCTTTCCGCGGCGATGACATGTTAACGAAAAACATTCCGAATTTTTCACTAAAATGAAGATAATTCATTAATTTTGTAGGAAGAAATCAATCTATTCAATGGTCTTACGTGTAGCCTTGACTCCATTCGAAATTATCTACCAGAGACCATACTAAAAAGCATAAATGTTAAAAACAAAGTAACAAAAATGTATGTAAAGAGGTCGCACCTGAAAATGCTTTGACGTTGCAACCGTTATTTAAAATGACATCCAAAACTTGTTCCAAGTGATCATGAAAATAGGTGACGCGACTGTCATCTTCAAGCCTATCATCATCGGACCAACCATTCTCAGTGATTATTACTTCTGGATTATTATATTCCGCTTTGATCCATCTTTGGTCGAATACGGTATGAAATATTATCGTAATATGTTTTCAAAAAAAAAAAAAAATATTGAGAAATTGTGAATGCACCTTAAAAGATCGCCAAGTCCTTTTGGAACCGAATATAACCAATCTGATGCACCTTTAATCCATTCAGGTTTTGTAAATCTTTCATTTCCCCTGTCGCGTGCAACTGATGGGTTCTCACCAATTGGTTCCAATGATTCTCGAATGTACCGACTTGTATAATAGTTTAAACCAAAAAAATCAGACGTTCCTTGAATTGTCCTTTTCCAATGCTTAGAGAATGTCGGTAATCGTGAAACCAAACGACCTTCCGCTTTGCTGTGGTTGGCAATACGATCAATCATGACTGCCGGATAGTCTCCATCGGAGCTGAAAATTGGGTGTGCTATCCAGCCTAGCTACGATTCAAAATAATTACACTCTTATCTCTGCTTTCGTT
>NW_022202440.1:0-6694 GCF_009176525.2 Contarinia nasturtii | reverse complement strand
GTAGTCGGCTTTATAGTAGACTTTAAAATTGAATAAATAAATATATAAATAAGAAATGTATTGGCAATGTAGTTTGTATGAATGAAATTTACCATAAAGAATACACTGCCAACGTATTCTTACAACGGATTTCTTCCATATAAAATGTATTGCCAATACTTTTCATATGCATGAATCGACGTAAACATTTTTTCACAAATAATCTTCTAGCAGCTTCTAGTTTGCTCTTAGTTTCGTATAATATAAAGTTGTGTTCACCTCTAGAATAAGACCGAGACGGCTTTTCTATTGATACCAATTAGATGATTCAGACAGAAAAAAAGAAACATTTGTTATACACATTTAAGAGTGCAAACAAATATTCAAAATAGGATCCTGGATTTTTGACAGTTTTTTTTAATCGAATGGTAACCAAATTTACTGTTTTGGCCTCCAAAAAACAGTAAAAATCTCCAAAAGAGAACAAGTGACCGTCAAAAAAATAGAAAATGGTCGCCAAAAAAATGCAAAAAAGTCATCAAAAAAAGGGAAAAGTGGCCTCCAAAAAGGGAACAGTGGCCTCCGAAAAAACTATTTGGCCTCCAAACGTTAAAAAAATGACCGGCAAAAAAAATGGAAAATGGTACTTAAAAAAATGGAAAAAAAGTCTTTTGGCCTCAAAAAAATGTAATGTAAAATTGTCTCCAAAGAAATCCAGTTTGATCCAAAAGAAATGTAATTGACTCCGATTTAAATAAAAATGTTACCAAAATAAAGGAATGGTCACCAGAAAGAGTAAATGGTCAACAACATAAAAAATGAATAAAAAACTTATTCAACAAAAACTTAAATCAAAATTTGATTTTATAAGATGATTGGTCAGCCTCAATATTGAAAATGATTGTATACATATGAGGGTGCATCGATTTTTATTTTTAGAAAATTAAAGAAACGGCTAGTGCGACTTTTGTAGACCTGGTCGAGAGTAACAATTTTGTTCTGGCACTTTGCCCAACACTCTCCCTATTTTCACCCCGCTCAATTTGAAGTTTGACATTTTTCAAATGAATTTTTTTCAATAAATTTGTATGACAGCCAATTGATTTTATTATTGTTAGAGGAGCTCTATAAGATATACTCATCACAAAAATACATTTTAGATTTGCTGACAAACATTTTTGTGACAACATTTTTTTTCGCCCATCGATTTTCAAAAAAGTCATCCAAAACATATGCTTCCATCAATGTTTTTTGCTCAAAATTCATGTATTTTTGAATTCCAAATGCCCAATACTAATACATATATATAATACTCAGTCATAATTCATCGAAAATATTGATTCATTCTTTATGTAGTAAGGACCCAGATTGAAAATAGAACTACATGGACTCAATTGTAATTGGTAGTTGGATTATTGGATCTGAACGGGAAGCATACTAGGTCTACTTTTCAGTAATATCCACAGTTTCTCGTTGCTCAGGTTTTTTAACCTATTGCAAGATGCCCGTTTGTGTGTCTAACGCACACCAATAATTGGTTTATCCAAAAACAAGATTCAAGCATGCTCTCTTGAAGAAATTTAAAATTTTAGTTACAAATTGGCAGTTACATAAGTTACAAAAATTCAAGATAAATCGACTGTATTTTATCTAAATTTGATTGTCTGATAAAAATCACAATAATCTTAGTGAAATGAAGCACCGTTTTTCGTCAGTGAAATTAATTTATTTCGAGTGAATTATTTTAATGTGATATTTTCATTCGATGCGATCAAACGAGATCAGGTCTGAAATATGAAACATTTGAATCATTCGTATGAAGTTGAATTGGCCAAAATTCAATTATTAATCTCTGTATAATTAGAGACAGTTTGTCTGCAAATGGGACATTTATTTCTTGATATTGGTTGTTCTTTCCATTTGAGCCAACAATCCCCACATGTTTCCTTATGATTGCATGGCAATAGAAGGGCACTTTTCTTATTTACACAGCACAGTGTACATGCATCATCGTCTTCGTCTTCTTCTTCTAATTTTTTGTTTTTTCCTTTTTTTGTATCTGGTTTTGTTGGCTTTTTTGGTCCTTGAACTTCTTTAGAACCCAAAACGAGTTCAGGATTTTGAAATGGTTGACCAATTGCTCTCCAAAACCCTGTACGTTCCTCATTTCTTGTTATCGAAACGAAGAATTTTTGCCCAACATGTTCTGGTTTCAGGGTACCGTATATACCGACAACTATATCCGAATTCGATGCATTTCTCTGAGTTGTCATTAAAATAGGTCTTCGATTTTTGCTGTCAACGCCCAATACACATAACCGCTTAGTAGATGTTGCGAGATGTAAAAAAAATGCAAGTCCATGTTTGTCATCTAATTCTGTGTAATTAATGCCACGTTGAAATGAATAAAAGTCGTAGTCCACGTAGATATCAACATCTCCAATTGGATCCGTAATCCCTTTATAGGTGTTGGTATGGATTACTTGCAGGGTTTTTCATAGATACGAAATTTGTATCTAGATAAGATAAAGATTTTCAGTATTTCAAAAAATTAAAAAGATAAGATAAAGATAAGATATCTTGAATATCTATCTTTTCTAAAATCTATCTATTATTTTTAGATATTTTTCGCGACGATTAACTACAAATAAAAACCCAAAATATTCTGTTTCCTTTCGTCGTTCTATTTTTCAAATATTTTACGATTGTGTTTTAAAAGTAAAATGCGCTCGAAATTCGTTGATAAAATTCGATTTCTTTGTGGTGTGAATATCAATTTGGATTGATTGAAAAAACACTATAACAAATATGTCTGACGTTAATTTGCCATAAAAATTATTTTTGAAACACTTTTCATAACTAAAGTCACAAAAAATTTTGATTTTTGTATGGTAGCCATGTCTGTATGCTATCTTAATGGTTTGAAACTTTGCGGAGGGTTTAGAGAAATTTCAACCAAAATTAAGGGTATCTCTCATACAAAATATTCGTTTTTGAGCCAAAAATTGAAATATTTGTATACATCTATATCTTTTCTAATGATATTTTTTTGGTAAAGATAGATAGATATTAGGCGTATCTAAATTATTAATATAGCAGTTAGATAGATATCAGATTTTATCTATCTACGATATCTTTTGTAGATATAGATAGATACGTATCTATGAAAAACCCTGTAGTACTTTTACACCTAGATACCAGTTCCAATAAATATCGCGGTGCCTTCACCATTTCGGGTGGAAATAAAAAAAGTAGAAAGGATCCCCGTACCGATTGCAGTATGAATTTATCATTCTTTCAGTATTGAGAATTTATCATTTTTGTTTTAATCATCATTAATATCTTTTTTCAGGTACCACACCCGTAAGAGTGCATTTATCTATTAAATAATAATCAACTAAATCTGATTTGGGTGTTGCGTAAAAGTGTTTTCAAAATGTCTACAAACGACTATTTTTCTTACTTTTGAAAATAAACTTCCTATTCTAAGATTTCTAATGTCACATTGAATTCGTATTCGTATCACTTCCGAATTCTCGATTAAAAAATTTCTTCTAATAATTTTCCACATAATTCTTCTTTTTTTTTTGTTGTTCATGTGAAGAGTTGCTGTTGAACGTGTGGTTAAATATCCAGTGAAAGGTAATTCCAATTTATTATCAAAAATGAATATAGAAACAAAAGAAATAACATCTTGTTCCCTATAAATTTTAGTATATATCGACAGACCAGTTCCAATTGCAGTACCACGAGTAAGTGTAGAAAAAAAGTCTTTTACACAGTATTATGCCTAATTATGATTTTGTTGATAATAATGAATTTGATAACTCAAATATCAAGCCATATCCAGTTCAAACCGAAAAACTTGTACCAGGTGAGAGTATACATAAGAATAATAGCTGCAATACAGATGTGTACTTCGAAATACTTACGCTTAAAAAGTAAATTCTCAAAAACACAACATAGATAATTACTGCCCAATAAATATTGCCTAAAATGTTGATGTCAATCGTAGCGCATAATCTAGGTTACATTTTTCAGAATACATTTATTTCAGCATTGTTTCTTGCTACGCTTAAACACCAGACAATATATTATGGATTTACTCATCTGGATATTTCAGCTCATCTGGATAACGTTAAGCGTATTGTATAGGTATAAAAATACTACCATAACTATAACAATCACTTCTATTGTTTTCATTTCGTATCATCACCTAACGTTATCCAGATGAGCTGAAATATCCAGATGAAAAAATATATTGTCTGTTAAACACGAGAATGTATTTTGGTCATCGCTTTGAGTTTTGTGTTGACGATTTTTATTGCGGTGCAAAATATAAATGTTGTGTGTGAATAGAATATCGGTTGTAAACGTTCATCCAGGCAAGGGTGAGCGATATAGCGTATGAATAATTTAATTATTTTTTCCCATTTTTCGCGATTTTTCACCATTTGAGAAGTTTGTATAAAAAAACACCGAGGACCGCTGAAAAACTTAAAACGCTTTTTAAAAAAACCACTTACTCGTGCCTATATCATCTGGTTTGATCAGAACGTAAAAATGTTTGAAACCCAAATTGTGCTTGGCAAATCGTTGTGTCTCATGTTGACTTCCTTGCATGTATGAATGTTTACCAACGAAATTCTATTCACACACAACTCGCATCTATTATTTTCATTACATTCACTCTTAATCATTTTTATCCCCTTTTATCTTACACATAACATTCGCAGCAGCATTGTGTGCATATGTGTCTTTAAATAAAAAAACGAATTCTAAAAATCAAAACCTACAGGCGTGTCAAAAAGTTTTCCACCTGACACATAAGGAGCAGTAGTTTCAAATCGTTCTTGTGCCGCAATTGAAGCACGAACTGTCAACAGTATTCGCACAAAAAATTGGGTTTATATCCCCGCTCGTTTGTTTACTTCAATATTGAACATTTAGTCACTGCGATATTTTTTGGAAAATTATAAAAATCAAAATTCATGTTGAAATTAGGTATCTCACAAAAGATGGTATAGCATCAAACGATTTCAATCACTTCTTGCGTGTAGTTTATGGTGACCCTCCTCCATCGTATACCGTAGTCAAAGAATAAAAAAAATCTTCATAGTTGTGCAGAGACTAGATGAATGTTGACTCTCACACTTTTGTGACATTAGTGAAAACAGTTCAAGATGTGATGGCCAAAATCCAAGTGTAGTTCATGAAATATTCCAAATGCCCATGAGTACGTTAGCTACAACCCTCAGCATCACAGCAGACAGTGTCTTCAATATATCACATGAAAAATGTTACTTGGAGAACGTTTGTTCGCGAACATTCAAAAAGTCTTTGAAAAAATTATGACAGATAAACACTTTTCTCTTCGTGATGGATTTCTCAAGCTTCTGGAATGTAATGAATAAATCAATTGTAGTTGACAATGAAGCCTGGTTCCAGTGCTATAAATCAAACACCAAAGGGAAGATGAACGCAGTGGTGAAAATGCATCAGTAGAAGGTCACCTCTCAATAGGTGTTTTCAAACATATGCCCTCCGTTTCTGAGATACAGATGGTGTATTGAGGGTTGGCTCGTCACTAAAATATACTATGGTCTTGGGTCTATACCACGCTCAATAGATGTATCGATTGAGTTATGTAGTAGAAGAAAGATAATTTTTTCTTCTGGGGAGAACATTTCACTTCGCATAACAACTCACAAGTGAAAATTTGGCTGAGCACTACCACTACCTGAATCTTGATTCAAATTCACCATCTATTGCATTTATTGGGGCTGACCTCTAGCTACTATATCCACTTTTCAAATATAAAAAATATCTTGAAAGGAAAATGGTTCTTGATTTTATAAAAAAATTTCAAGGATTTCGAAGTGATGACCAATTGACTAACGTAAAAAACTCTCCATGAAAGATATTGACCCAATTATTTGAGGTGGCACGTTTGAGGGCTTGAACATCAATCACGGCACATGAACGATATGAAACTACTGCTCCTTATGTGCCAGGTGGAAAACTTTTTGACACGCCTGTAGATGATGGCAATATTTATTAAGTAGCAAACATCAATGTTCTGTTTTTGAGTATTCACTTCTTCAGCGTACGTATTACAAAGTACACATCTGTATAGCCACTATTATTCTCATCGAATCATATATAATATATCCTTCATAATATATCTATATGTAAACCCGCCTTTGCTTTTGTATGTAGTGAAAATCGAAAAGAAGGTTCCCTATGCCGTTCCAATTGCAGGTAATCATATTCACTGGTATTTTATTTGGTGATAGTCAATTACAATAGAGAAATCGATATTTTTTATATTGTCTAATTATTTTTCAAGTTGAGAAACCAATTCCATTTGAAGGTAAGTATTTTAAAGATCATATAATAATTTACATGATTTTGACTACTGATTTTATTTTATTATCACGTTTTTAGTACCAAAACCTGTCGGAATCCCAGGTGAGATATATATTGATGTTAACATTTTAACATTTTATCAAAAAAAATATAAATTGATACCTTTTAAATTGTTAATCAATATATATTTTTGTTTAGTAAATGTGCCGATTGCAGTAACCTTTCCAGTTGAAAAATATGTGAGTATTATTTACATTTGAATGTAAATAAATTTTAAAAAATACATGATTTTCGTCTTATTAGATACATGTGCCAAATGTGAAAGAGGTCCGTTGCGGAGAAAAAT
>NW_022202439.1:0-2104 GCF_009176525.2 Contarinia nasturtii | reverse complement strand
ACATATTGCATAAATGTAAAATATAAATTTGCAATGTAACTGTCGGCCAGTTTTGGTAGACATTAAAATCACATAAATAAATAAATAAAACGTCTCTAGCTTTTTTTTTATCAGAGACGAGTGCAAAAAAATATAGAAAACTATACATGAATATTATAAAATCACCAATCACCATGTATGGTCATTTCAAGCGGTTGCACCTTTTTGCATTCCGTCCTTACTTCAATTTTCATACGTTTATTGCCAGTTTAAAACCAGCCGTTGTTCACTTCACAAATCTAGTCAACATCATCAAAAAACTGTAAATTCTGTTGGTCAACTAAAAACATAGTTTAAATATGAATAAATACTACATTTAAGAAAGTGAAAGTGAAATAGAACGTGGAAAGATAACTTACATCAGAAAAGGTTTCAAAGTTAAGCACTGCAAACGGTCCCATTTGAAGAATAGCACCATTCTGCAGGCGATTGAGCACATGAGCATAGCTCCTTTGTTTCTGTGGTGACATCAAATACCATGGCATTTGTTGAAGTTTGTCAATCAACATTTTATTCTAGATAAAATTGGTGACTATTTTAAAACCAGATCAATGTGAAATCGACTTTCATAAAATGTCTTACCGATAAGTCAACGTCATTTCCAATATCGCATAAAATATATAACTGAATGTAAGTGAGAAATGCAAGGCCCAGACCACTAGAGTAATCACCCTACAACAAAAGAAATAAATCAATTTATATGTCCACAAAAAATAACACAAAAAATCATGTGAAATATAAAAAAACATTAAAATATTAGAGGCACTCACAGATAAATAAAAGAAAACTGCAAGTGATACAGAAAACGTCAACAAAAATGGCTGCAGGAAAAATTTCCAATAATATACGTCAGACATTTCCAGGATAAAGCTAAAAAATTGAATTCATAATGACAATGACTAGATTTGAATGAGATGAGAATTGAGAAAGAAGCAACATACCGATCATAATCTTGTATCTGAATTAATATGTTACGATATAGCAAATCAATCTTTGTCTTCTCGTCTCCTTCGGGATGTTCGAGGGATTGTGAAATCTTATCAATTGAATGGCCGATCACTACTGTAAATGTCCAGACATAATTTTTCAGCATGCAAGTTCCAATTTCAATTGTAAAATTTGCAAAAGAACCAATCAAAATAATGAAACATTGATTTGCCACATTAAGAATCATTCCGGTCTTTGTTTCAAGATCAGTAAGTGGTAAAATAGCCGGAATTGTAAGTTGAATATTATTCTTGAATATAAACTCATAAGTGGGAGCAATTGTCATCATAGTAAACGAAAGTATTATAAGCCCCAAGGTTTTAGACGTTCCTTTGAGTAACCTAATTGCGCTACTATTACAAGCTTCCATCAACTTGAAATCTTCATCTTTTTCCGGATATATTTCATCTTCAACGAAAAATATAATACTTCTAAGTCTGGCCGTTGTTGGTGGATATAGCACCAAAAAATAGCAAATTACAGACTGAAAGGGTTAATTTCATAGTTAATAATATTCGGACGAAAAATGTATACGTGCAAACTATTGATTTACCGGAATAACAACCCCAAATAATATCGGGACTACATAAAATCCAGCGAGCGGTGTTCCTCTAACATAGTAATACCAGACAGTGTAAAAGAACGATGCCACAATGTCGACAACACCGACCAGTGGTAAAAACGTATACCAGTAGATTTCATATTTACGATGGAAAATTCGAAGCCCAACCATTTTAGCTAGAAACTTAGCAATAGTTCTTATAAACTTCACTTTTCCCTTTGGACTTCGATTCAAGTAATCCGATTTCACTCCTCTATATTTTTCAATGAGTTTTCTAAACATTTTTCTTTTAAATTGGACGACACTCACAATAAAACTGAATCAAAATGCTTCTTGTTTTGCGCTTTTAATCTCAAACAAAATTATTGATTTCCATTTATCCACGCATGCGAATTGCACCGCGTGTTAAAGTGACCGTTGAGCTTTTTTAAGGCGTAAATGATGCACTGGCGGCAGTTTTAATTGCAACCCAATTACACTTGAAATTCAAATCAAATTAAATAAAAACACCATTAT
>NW_022202438.1:0-3329 GCF_009176525.2 Contarinia nasturtii | reverse complement strand
AATCAAAATGAAATTCGTCGTAGCTCTCGTTGCCCTCTTCGCCGTCGCTTTGGCCGCACCACAAAATCCAGATGCATCAGCAACAATTGTTCAACAAACTTCTGATATTGATCCACAAGGAAACTTCCAAAACTCGTAAGTTCGATTTTAGTCATTGTTTTGTAATTTCACCCATTTTTTCCGATATGGAACAAAATCGATGCGAATTTATCGAAAAAAGTGAATTACATTTGCACATTTCTTATTGTTTCGTTATTTTCATTTTGTATTTGACATATTCAACGAATAATTAATCATTTTTCCGTTTTTCTTCTAGAGTCCAAACCTCAAACGGAATTCAAGAGCAAGCACAAGGTAATTTGGTAGATAACCCAGCACGAGCATCGCCTGAAGATCCAACTGCTTACATCACACAACAAGGTTCATACTCATACACTGCCCCAGATGGTCAACAAATCACCGTTGACTGGACTGCCGATAAAGAAGGTTTCCATCCAAAAGTAAGTATATCGATCTCTTTAAATTTCTGTCTCTCTTCAATTTCAAGCGTTGTTAATTTATTTACTTTATTATTATTTCTTTGAACAGGGTGCACATTTGCCAGTTGCTCCAGTTGCTTAAGTCAATCAACCACGATGATTTCTCGATAGACATTATATACAAAATAACATCATGTATGGTATTATCGGAACATTAGTTAATAAATAAAAAAAAAGTCGCAAAAAAACCATGTATACAATCTTTTATTTGTCAACAGCTTTTTTTCTCACAGGAACCCATTTGGATTATTAGGTTATAAGTTTTTGTGAAAAAGATAGAAAGTGAACATACATAAAATAAAACATACAAGAAAATGTGCGACGAAAAAGTGAACAATTGGCTATCGATATGACTTTTACTACTCGAAAGATCAAACTTCGAAGTGATGAGAAACACATGATCATAATAGAATTTATAAGATTCTCTTTTGATCAATATTCCTTTTTTACTTTTGGTGAAGATTAATAAAATAAGATGAGACATCTATTCGTAATTGAGATCACATAGGATTGGATAAACGTAATATTTCACTTGAATAGTTAGTTTTGAATTGATATGTATTTTTATGCTAAATTGGTCAATCTATTAAATTTTGCCTCTTTAGTTGCAATAATTACTATTACATTGATCGACATGCCCCAATAGGTTTAAACGGGAGGAAAATTGATGATTAGACTTTTGTTACTATAGAGAATCTATTTTCCAAAAATAATTATTTTTTGGGAGAGCATCTTTTCAATTTGTATTTCAGAGGAATTTCCATTCTGATAAAAGGTAACTGGCAAAACTCAAAATAATCCAACTTAAATGTCATTTTACCAATATTGTAACCGCGTTTTTTTTTTCAATCATGATTAAGCACAAAAATAAGCGTTAACATTTTCACTTTATGGTTTCGCTTCGGGATTTTTGTAAATTGTTTACTCAAATAACACAAAAAATTGCCTGTTTTTTATATCGATATTCGTCTACTATACTGTATTTTAAACAAATTTAGTTTCTTATAATACACTAAAACTTCTCAAAAACGGATCAAACTTCTTAATAATCATATCGAGGTTTATTTTTTTCAAAACAAGTATTTGAAAATCAAGTTGAATGAAAGTTGAAAATCATTGTCATTTGATATTTATTCACAAAAAATTATCGATATGTAATTAAAAAATATTAAGAATATTTGTGGAATGGACCAGAAAACTGACGAAATTGTTCTATAAGTGACTCGAGAGTTTAATTTTCACGCATTTTCACGAATGAAAAAATGAGAGTTTTCAATAGATTTTCCACTATTTGGACGTACGACTTCCACTTTTGGCAGATGGTTTCATTAAGAAGATAAATTGGCTACATACTCAAAATTTCGTGTAATCATTTTTTCCAGGTGAAAGGTTTCACTGTACTAAAATCAATTGAAACTATTAAGTCGACCAATCTAAACCTATTTTATTTAAACCTTTCAATATATAAATTTATTCTGAAAGTATGAAACAATATGCTCACTGATTTATGATCACCGAGTTATCTGAATCAACTGATTAACAGAAACCAGAAAGATAAGAATTCTTATCTGAAGGTCCTATGCTCCACTAGGAGTTAAATGAAATATAAAAATGAATCATTGCGGCAACTCAACTGCAATAACCAATGAAATTCGATATAATTCCTTCGACGAATTCAAAAGAGGTTTTCAATATTGAGAAATGTAACTTTCATAATTTGCAATGAATATACGTAAATGTTGTGCGACAATTTACGTGATATTTTTTTTTTGGTAAAGAGGTAAAACACCTATTCCATGCGTGGATATTTTAGTGCCAATAAAATTGTCTCTCACAACGTCAGCAGCGAGATGAAAAGGTGTCATTCAATATCAATAATCAGACGCTCAATGTATATGCACAAATTTACGTTCCAGTTGCAAATGTTCATGACCATCTAAACACGGTTTGAATGCATAAATAAAATTTACAATTTAAATCACAATAAAATCGATACACCAAAGGAAGCAGCATATTGAGATGGGTATTTTGGATGATGCAGACCATCCAAGTGCACACCAAAAAAATAATGAGATGTTGATGTTGTCTTATTTGCCAATGAACTTTATAGAGTGCTAAATAACTCGATTGAATGAAGCTACGAATGTTTTTGATTATAATATTTAATATTTTTCCGGTGTTAGGACTTTATTTCATAATTTGGTCAACTAGTTTTGGATTTGGATTAAGAACGTGCTATTCAACATGGAAACATTTCATTGTATATATTATATTCGCATCACGAACCATTCACAATTTACGTAAAATATTTGTATTTAAATAGATATAAAAATAAATTTTTGTATTAAAACATAGCAAAATCTAGTGGCGGATCCAATAAATATTCATCATATTTTTTATTGTTGCTAGATAGATATTCTTCAAATTGTCAACACACAGAGTGAGCGGGAGTAAAGCAAAATAAGAAAAGAGTCTTTCACACAGCAATCCATATAAGATTCAACTATAAACAAGCTTTTTTTTAATCAACGTATATACAAAACTGTTGCTTAAGACTCAACACTAAAAGAAATAGAAGGCTAAATGGCTAAATTGGGATGATGCGATTGTGTATTAATACACCGCTTGTTACACATTTGACACACACCGCTGGTTTTTGAGTATAAAAGGCGATCGAAGATCAAGAGCTGGTATCACACATCAACTAGCTCTTCAGCAAGTAACAAGTGAAAATTTAAAAAAAAATCAAAATGAAATTCGTCGTAGCTCTCGTTGCCCTCTTCGCCGTCG
>NW_022202437.1:0-1777 GCF_009176525.2 Contarinia nasturtii | reverse complement strand
AGCGAACCAATGATTCACTCAATTGAGTTAAACTCAAACCAATTATTGTTATTTGAAAAATACGCATGAAAACCTAATATAAAAATGTTCAGCGTAAAAACCAAATGTATACAAATTGCGAGTGAAAATAAAATAAGTCGAGTTATTTTACTTTTATTCCGATTTCAAAGATATTTGGTTTTTACGCTAAGATTTTCTCCGTTTGTATTTTGAGCAAAATATATTTGTATTCGGGTTTCGTTCAAAGATCTCATACGTTTGTCTTTTATTCCACAGCTTACATTTATGAAGCGAACGGCAACATAAATCCAAACGATTGGTTTCATTTTTTGTATTGAAAAATGTTGCTTCTAATGATCGTTTCAACGTAAATTCTGTAGGTAGTAAAATTGATTTACAGAATTTTGTTTCTGAAATTAATAAAAATAAAAAAGAGATAAAAGCGGAAAAGTGATTGTGAAAATATGTTCATCGTCTTCCTTAATAATACTTAAATCCATACCATTGAGATGGTAAGACACAAGATCGTTCACAGACTCTTCATAATATTTTAAAAAAATTGATTCAGAAAATGCTGAATTGGCTGATTGAATAATCAACAGAGACATACAAAATAAAAAAAATCGTATTCTAGTTTCCATAATGAAATCTATTTGAAAAATTGATTCGTGAGACAGGCAAGTTCTTGGTTGAAAATAAAAATACTACTAACCTTAAGAACCAGTGATGAACACTGTCGAAGCGTTAGCCATCCCAGTAACATGTATTGAATAATTTCAAAGTTCATTTCCCAATAGTGATTTTTCTTAATCTTTTCTATTGTTTTCACAAAAAAAAAAAAACAATACAGATATTCAACATCATTGATAATCAATTTTGGAAATGATAACGAAATAACAAGTATACCGAATAACGACTTCTTTTCAAATAAATATATTATCATCTAATGCCCTTTGGAATTTCATAAGCCATATGACATCACATTGAGTTGCTAGATAATTGTTTCTTATCGTAGAACACAGAGGATTTATGTTGATGCAGTTATTGAGGAACGATTGAATAAATGAACAAATGTACTAGTAGTTTGCGCTTAAATTTGACATAGAAGTGCATGGACCTATTTAGCCATAAAAGGAATGATAAAATTCCATCAATGGTTTCAATGATCACAATAGTATTTAAAATTGAATCACTCACATTTAAATTAAATGTGATAACAACTTATAGTCGATTACATCAGTCGATTACATCAGAAATGCGATGTCTTATAAATTAGAATCCCATGGAAATTTGGAGAAGTATGCAACCAAACCGTAGTAGGTCATCCACATATGCTAAAGCAGTAATAAATATTTTTTTATATAAAATGAACAACTGCTTTGTCTCCATTTAAACGAATTACGCCATATATCACCAGAGTCCTAAAAAAATGTCTCATCAAATCTTCATTGAAGCAAATCATATAAAAAAACATTTGTATTAATATGAAATCGTTTCTATTTTGATTTTTTTCTGTTTTACAAAGGTATTCTCGGTTAGCATTTTGAATTTGTGTCTTATTTTGTACTAAAGTTAAGAATATTAAACAGAAATTATTTGAAAGTGTCAACCTTACGGCATTAATGCATTTCACATTTTATTTCATTTTTGATTCAACAATTGGATTAATTGATTACTGTACTTTCACTAAATTAATACTTTCTTAGAAAAAAATACATCTTTTCAAAAGAATTGCAAGGCGAGTTTACATGAAACTCTCGGAGACTCGGTATAGAGC
>NW_022202436.1:0-11307 GCF_009176525.2 Contarinia nasturtii | reverse complement strand
TGTCGCATTTTGAATTTTCAACATTTCATGAATCGATCCGGCCTAATAAAGAGGTCTTAACAAGTCAAATTGAAAACCTTCGCCAGGAAAGGGATGAAAGTTTGAACAGTTACGCTGAAAGAACAAGAAAATTACTCACCCAAAAGAATGCAATGTACGAACATTTGACCAGTGAACAAAGAGAAGATTTTGAACGCTTAGCACGTCGCTCTTTTTGCAAAGGTATTTCAAATGCGAAGTTAAGGGAAAGTATGTTGATTAGAGGCCCGACTCCACTGAATGATGCGATTTCATACAGCATTGAAGCCGAAAACGACTCTTCGGTTGAGATCAATAGAAACGAACGGTTCTGTTCATATTGCCAATCTCTTGGCCACATAAACCGTGATTGCAAACGACGCCCCAATAATAATGGCATGGAGCAATTAGTCACTTTATTTTCTAATCTAAATCGTCCCACCTGGCTCCCTTCATTCGGTCGTTTCGATCGACCAGGGAACTTTGATCGTTTCAGTCGTTTCAGACGACCAATTTATGGTCGCTCGAATAATTTCAATCGCGACTTCAGAAGTCGTAATTTCGAGCAAAACCAACAAAATAACAGGCCAAACTGGCCAAATAATAATTGGACGCCCACCAACAATAATAGCAATAACAACGAAACTCAGCCACGTAATAATGGCCAAAGTACCATGGAAGCGATGCAAAATTCAAAAGACAATTCACAACACATTTTGTTGCAAATGAACCAACGTCATCTACCAAATTACGAGAAAGGGGACCCGATTTTTCGAATTTAACAGTACAACTTCATGCACAAGTCAATCAATTCGCCAATGAAATCGTGCAAAATGGCAAGCTAGTAAAGATAAGCAAAACTAATATTTACAAGCAAATTGCTGAAAATGTGAAAAATACGAATTATAAAGCCGTTTACCTATCCGCGAAAAGATATTTTACGAAGCGTATGCCACATTTAGCAGAAGAAAGAGAAACAGATGATACATCCCATTAATACATATGCGATGAATTCGATGAATATAAACTTCATTCTAAAAAGCACAATGAATTTAAAATCAATATAAACGGGCTCCACTTGTTCAAATATGAAAATGGTGATGCAAAACCAAGTAATGAGTGGGCTCCGGTTTTCAGAAAATTGATTTTCGCAATGTCGAGAATTCCATGCGTATGGTCGATCGGAAGACCACGCATGGCTGCGAATGAATTTACTGTTAATAATCACTGTTTGCAACAAGGATGTTCTGTGAAATTATTTGCTTTTACAGAGAATAATCATAACTTGTTAACCGTACAAATTGCCGATTTTAAAGAAGATGTTTCTCACAATAAGAAATATGTTATCAGTGGTGATGAAAAAAAAGAAATTTTGAATATTGTTATGTTGATTTTTTTTAGAAATAAAATGGCAAATAATTGTTATGTGAAGAATGGATCTTCTCGTAATTAGAACTCATAGTTATTATATTCACCACACCAATAATGTATAAGTACTAATACGGAAATGTTACAATTAATGTGTTGCCATATGCAAACACAAAACACAATAGAGTGCAAATGTCATATCGATTGAAAGTCTTTCTTTTCGACGTGAGCTGTCAAGGTGAAAAGACGTACATTGGAATATGTCGGCCGTCGAGAAAGAAACAGAGTCAGAGACCGGTCATATTGCACGTAAGAATATATAGTTGATAAGTTTTGTCATCGCTGAAGAAATATAAATAAGTAACGCAAATCGCATATTTCTACTACAGCGGTCTCTTTGTTGGATCTTTTTACTGAATCAATTCATTGGGCGACAGCTTCCCATATTCAATTATTCATCGAACAATTCAACCTATATCAAAATTGAGGGTTAGGTACACCACGTTTAATATCGCTAAGATTTTTCACCGCAGACCATCACATAAATACAAGAAAACTCCAGAAATTCGTTGCGTTGATCATGAAGTGAATCGAATTTAACTGTGAACATCGCAACCATCGTCAAATCAATTTAATCGTCGTATCGTCACATTTCATCGTATCGCGTTTAGCATTAGTATAGCAATTTGATAACAATTAGCGTAAAATTTGTCAAATCGTATTAAGAATACATGATTAAAATAAGGAATTGTTCATATAACGTCACTGGTGTTTTGTGTTGAAGTGTATTAACGTCATAATAGTTTGATATTATTAAATCAGCCTTGTATGGTTTGATTATTGATATTTTTGAGGATTTCAGTACGAAATCGATTTTTTTTTTGTTTGAAACGTAGTTTTCACGATAAAGTATTACAAAGTTTAAGGAAAGGTAATCTTTACATAACAATATGTTGAAAACAGATAAAGCATCAGTTGTTGTGGCGAAATTGGCAGTTAAATATTTAAGAATTGGAGACGTAGAGTCACCAATTCTGCCAAATGTGGCAGCTGTTCGAAAAATAAAATCCAGACAAATAAATGAGCTTACATTTCACGAAGATCCAACTATTTCAATACGTGAGATGAAATATGCTGAACCCTATCAGAATACTATTGAAAATATTGGTTTGGATCCATTCGAATGCCAATTTGCTACTCCTTATCATTGATAAGTTATCAAAAGGAATTGTTACGAACTGAAACCAATCGAAAACGAATAATCATATCGTTAGATAGTAGTGGAATGCCTATTCAAAAGCCAAAAACATCGAGCTATTCTATACGGTGGGCACTGGTATCGCCATTTTGCTGTTGAAAGATCTAAGCATATGCCCTCTATTAAAGATTTTCAACAACGCTTGACGTCTGCGTCAACTTCATTGTTGTGAAGTCAAACATTGTTATGACATTTATCAACATAAAATAAGCGCCAATGAGTCACTGTTTATTGTTTAGTCTGCGTGAAAATTAAAGTTTACTTCAGTAAAATGGTGTTCTGTAAAATAAAAAATTGTACAACCAAAAAAGGCGAGCGAACGGTTTTCAAGTGAGTATTTTGAATGAGTATTTTTTTAATCAATAAAAATATTTATTAATTTGAAAAAACTGCTGTGTAGCATTCCGTATGATCCCAAGGTACGATCGGAATGGGCGAAGCAAATACGGCGTCATCAATCATTTGACGACACAACAATCACATACCCCGTATGTATTCTACATTTCACTCCAGTTGATATTAAAATCGCTGGCAAACGAACCACAATCAAAAAAGGATCGGTTCCAACAATTTTCCCATGGTAATTTTTCTGTTTATATTATATGCGATCGATGACATTATATTTTTTCCGATTTATTTCATTATTTCCGTGTGTAGTGCTAATGGTGATACGGTTGTTTTGGACCTCAAAGATGATGAAGAGCTTCCGGATATTGATTCAACAGTTGGTGAATATGAGAATAACTCGCACTCAACAATGTCACTGTCAATTGAACCGATTTCAAATACAAAACAAAAAAATGTGTCAGCTCAAGAGTCACCAAATCAAAAGGAAAACGATGTGCCAAACGTACGAAGCAACATCAATACAAGCAATATGGAATGCTCATCGAACCACATTGATCAGTAAGTTGTCCAAATGATCAGTGCTATGCATATCGGTGTATATATAATATAATTTGATAACGACCATACATATTTTTTCTATTTTTCTACAGACCAGACAAAACCATTACAATTACCAGCACAGAATATGCCCGTTTGCTTCTTGCCCACCGCCATTATCCGCCATCGATGAGCAATATCATCCACCGATTATGTTGACATATGAATGGCACATAAACAATTCAAGCGTAGAACAAATTCAAACTAGAAACTTTTTCAAAGCCGACTACATAGCAATGAACAGATACTTTGCTGAAATAGATTTTTCTCAACGTTTTTCGAATAAATCCCTTGATGAAAAGGTTGATATTTTACACCAAATACTCAACGAAGCAATCAGCAAGTACGTGCCCACTCAAACAAAAAAAATTCAATCGAAATGTCCGTGGAAAAATAAGCAACTTCAGTCTCTCAAAAATAAAAAAAACAAAGAGTGGAAACGATCGAAGTTGACTGGCGAAAATTCTAGCCATTTGATAGCACTCGACAACTACACGAAACTCAACACCGAACTCTACAACACGTACGTCGACAAAATGACTTCATCGTTAAAGTCAGACCCATCATCGTTCTGGCGTTTCGTCAATACAAAGAAAAATAGTGACTACGATCCGAAATTGCTGCATTTTGGTGAGAAATCATCGAGTGATAAGAAGGAGCAGGCTGAAATGTTTGCAACATTCTTCAAGAATAACTTCGCCAATCAACCGTCTCAATTTCAGAATGCTGCTCAAATGTCTCCTCAATCAATCTCAAATATGGATGAATACAAACTCAACGAGTTCTCCGTGTTCAATGAGCTGCTTCAAATCAACTCAAAGAAAGGAGCTGGTCCGGATGGAATTCACCCCATTCTTCTAAAAAATTGTGCTGCTCTACTGTATGAGCCACTTTCAACTATTTTTAACGAATCGCTCTCCACTGGAAATTTTCCCACTGGATGGAAGCGCTATAGTGTCGGACCAATCTTCAAGAAGGGATCGCGATCAAACGTTGAAAACTATCGTTGCATTGCCAAATTGCCAACGATAGCCAAATTTTTCGAATATTTGATCAATTTGGATCTCAGTAAAATGGTGGCAGATAAAATCGTACCCCAACAACACGGTTTTATGAAAGGCCGCTCAACGTCGTCAAATTTACTGGAATTTTCGCACTATTCCATCAAAGCACTGAACGACGATAAGCAGGTAGAAGTTCTCTACACTGACTTCAGCAAAGCATTCGACATCGTTGATCATTCGATTCTGATCTCAAAATTGCAAAGTTTCCACCTGCCACCAAACTTAATTGAATGGATTAAATCGTATTTGTCGAATCGTCGTCAATTCGTTAAATATGGACAGATGGACTCAAGCGAGTTTGTCGTAAACTCTGGGGTGCCTCAAGGAAGCCACTTGGGCCCCACACTATTTCTCCTTTTTATTAATGATATCGTAAATGCCATCAAAGACGACGATATCTTTATCTCTCTATTTGCCGACGATTTGAAATTAGCAACATCAATCGCCAATATCAACGATACATCCAAACTTCAATCAGCAATCGACAAGTTAGGGATGTGGTGTGACAACAACAAACTGCATTTGAACCTGGACAAATGCTCGATCATGTCCATATCGAAAAAAAGAGACAAAATAATAAATTCGTACTCTTACGGCAATCATAATTTTAAAAGAGTGAGTGAGCAAAGAGATTTGGGAGTCATCTTCGACAACAAACTCAACTTCATCAAGCACATCGATTCTATTGTGGCCAAAGCGACATCAGCACTCGGATTTGTGAAGCGATTCTGCTACGATATTCCTGATGTCCATACTCTGAAATCTCTTTACTGTGCACTTGTACAGTCAATTTTGGAATATGCCAGTTTGGTATGGCTACCGTATCATGGCATACACAAAAACAAAATCGAGTCATGCCTGCGTCAATTCACAATGTTCGCACTCAAAGAATATCCAAATATTTCAAACAACTTTAAAATTTCATCGTACAGCACTCGTCTAGGCAAGCTCAATATGCAGTCACTTCAAAGACGCCGTATAAATGCCTCAATTTTATACATATTCGATCTACTGCATAATAAGATTCATTGCCCATCGCTTAAAATGGAGATTGCTATAAATCAAAATGAACGCAACCTGAGAAATATCGAATATTTCAAAATCAACGACAAATTATTAAGAATCAATCCAACTGTGCCGCTCAATCAAATGTGCAAAATGTCAAATAAAGTCCACGAACTTTTTTCTACGCAAACGAACAGATCAACATTCAAAAATCGACTTTTAGCTTTAAGTGATGAACACTTTTCCAACTTGTCATTGGTGTCTAACCATAATACTGTTTTTTTGAACGATCAAATGTGATTCATTGTGATATTTATTCTATTTATTTATATCTACCGCTTTGACTAATTGTATCCGAGTGCAATTTGAAATTTTTTACTATTAGCTATTTATCTATTTTATTGATCTATTTTCACCTATTCAAACCCGTAAATTATTTTATATTATAACTCATTATTGAAAAGATGTGGTTTTTAATGGTGATCAGATGTATATTGCATCATTGATACAAACCTTTTCTCCACCAATACATGTATAAAGATATGTACAAACTCAAAACTATGATTCAGCCAGTTTTTGGCGGTGAATAAAGATTATTATTAAAAAAAATGGAATTCAACTTATGAAGTACAAGGAAAGTTGTTCTATTAAGTCCAACGAAATCAAAAAACTTCGGACTAAATTAGCACTCTATAGGAGAAAGACCAGTTCAAATGCTGAAGTGTCGGAAGACGATGATGATGCTGATACGATAAATGTAATTTGAGCCCGTTCAGGTCTAATTGTACTTCATTTTACTCGTTTACTCGGTTTTACTGGTGTCAGCTTATTTTCTACGGTTGCCTATATTTATCGATATTCAATTTGTATTCATTTTTATTGTATTCCTACGGATTAATTTTTTTTGTATCTTTCAAAACCTTTTCTTTCTTTTTGACTATTGCACCTTATCTTATTTTTAAATTTTATGTTACTTTTACGTTTGATTCTACATTGTATTTTTCCTGTTTCTTTCTTTTTTAAATAAAGCCTGCAATGCAAAAAAATTTGGACTGTTTGACTTTTGGTAAAGTTAGCAAATCATATTCGGAAGAAGTAAGAACATTCTGCCTAACTCTACATTTCTATAGCCCCCGTGCGTATAATTGTGTACGCACAAAATTCGAAAATCATTTACCAGCAATATCCACTATGAGAAGCTGGTACGCCTCAATAAATTCGGCACCCGGTTTCACATCGGAAGCGTTTGAAGCATTGAAATTAAAAGCGGACGAACAAAAGGATAATGGGAAACAGCTATATGTCAACATAATATTCGATGAAATGTATGTAGAAAACATGCACAGTGGAACCCATATAAAGAGAAATTCGATGGTTTCATTGATATGAGTATTCCGGGCACCAATGAGAAACCACTTGCACTGGCAAGAGAGTCCATTGTTTTTCTGGTGAGCGGTGCAAATGAGGACTTCAAAATGCCAGTTTCTTATTTTTTGACAAACGGTCTGATAGCCGAAGAAAGAACTGCGCTATTGAATGAAGTCCTCGTGCGTCTGGCTGACATTGGTATTGAGGTGATATCAGTAATATTCGATGGCTTACCCGCAAACTTTTCCATGTGCACATTGATGGGGGCCAATTTTGAAAACGACGAAGCATATACAAATGATCCCGCAAATCCCACGCGCAAAATATATATTATCCTTGACGCAGCACATATGTTGAAGTTGGCAAGAAATTGCGTTGCCTCCCGAAATTTGGTTGATCCAGACGGTGAAATCATCACCTGGAGAATCATTGAATTATTGTATTCAAAACAAAAGCATCTTCCTTTCAATTTAAGAAACAAATTGACGAAAGAACATATGGAATGGAAATATAAAAAAATGAATGTTCGTTTGGCTGGTGAGACACTCAGCAATAGTGTAGCCGATTCCATTGAATTTATGTCAAACAAATCGGAAGATTTTGTCGATTCTAAAGCCACAATAAAATTTATCCGGACGATAAATGATATCTTTGACGTGCAGAATTCGACGAAATTGGATGGCTCAATGGGATTTAAAAGGCCACTATCAATGTCAAATCACGTTGATGCGTTTGACCTTTTCCAGAAGGCATTGCCTTACCTGAAAGCTATTCAAGTTGAAGGTGAAACAACTACAATATTTTCATCTGTGTCCCGCACACCATTCATGGGCTTTTACATCAATATGATGAACTTGATGAACATATTTGATAATTATGTTCGCACAGGGAAAATTGAATACCTGGTAACACATCGACTTTCACAGGACTTGCTTGAATCATTATTTGGATGCATTCGATCCATGGGCGGTAGGCTATTTTTATGAGTATATTTATACATGCGTATACTAATGCCAAAGTTTCTATGCATTTAATCAATACATTTCCTTTTTATTCCTGTTGACAATTCAAGGTCATAGTGACAATCCCACTGCACAGCAATTCGAGGCCGCCTACCGAAAATTGTTGATTCATAATGATGTGGTATGTTCGGGTAAATCGAATTGCATCAATAGTAATGTAAAGTTGTTGAATGTGTCATCAAATCGTCCATCAAAATCAAATAAAAAGGCTTTCGATATCGGTCAATTAGATGAAGATGACGATTGGCTCAACCAGAACCTGTTGTATGTCGAAGATGTCTACGACCACACAATTGCATACATGGCAAGTGTAATTGAAGCCAGAATGATCGGAGCAAGGCGATGCAAAATTATCAAATGTGAACGTTGCATCTCTGCTTTCATCGAAAATGAACTGATTGATGACAGTTTCATCAGATTCAAGGCAAGAAATAGTAACATGATGCAACCTTGTAAAAGTACTTTCGAAATATGCAAATTTGTCGATTCTCATTTAAAAACCTACGACAGTCAAACAATTCCTTATGCGACAGTTGCATTACAAATTCTCCGCAAAATTTCGTTCAAGAGCCTATTCGTTGGAACTGACTTCGAAAGTCATCCGGGCAGCTCTCTGGACATAGATACGATTTCGTAAAGAAAATTGTTGACCTGTTCATGCGATTGAAATCTATTGAATTTGCGAAAAAAGTAACGCTTACTAGTCGCGACAAACCCCTTCGACACATGTATAAGAAGATGATAATAGAAGAAGGCCAATAATTTCGAATAATCTCAATCGATTTCAATTCATGAAAGGAAAACTACCGTTGAAATTATCTTACTGAAGACGACTATGTTTAACAAAAATAAATCTGTTTTATCTTTTAAATAATGTAATCCGTTCAAATACTTGATTCCAGAAATAAATAATGAAAACCTTTATAAAGATACGAAAAATATGCGTTTTTATTCATTTAATTTGTGATAATCTGTGATTCTGATTTTAACGGATATTAACGAAAAAACAAAAAACAAAAATAGAAATAACAAAAAAGAGTAACAACTTAATACGACTTAATATGACTTTTAAAAAGCAAAAAACGACAAGAATAAATGAAGTTAAAGTAAAAAAAAACTAAATTTGACTAAATGGAACTTGATTTGAGATTCATTTGTTTTGTTCAACACAGATTCAACGAGATTCACTTTGTTTATTTTTGATTTTGGCGCATCGACGCATTTTGAGATCGTTTTGATCGGATTTAATTTTGTTGTTGATTGCTGGGTGCATTTTCCTTGTCCAAACCGCTCTTGGCCATTGGCTTCAATTTGGACAATTTTTCCTGGAGCTTTGCATTGTCGGATGTTGCTTCATCAAGCTTGGCTTTTAAAAACAAGCATTGTTTTTTGCTGAGATCAGCAGAAGATCGAAGCGCGACGACCTCATCAGACATTTTCTACTTTTCGGCTTCCAAGGCCTCAAGTCGCTTCAAAATTTCAGCATTGAGATTGATTTGCGTTGCCAACATAGCATCGTTGCCCATATCATCTTTATCGGTATTATTTTCATTGGGACTTGATGTTGCGGCCGGCGATGATGTGATGGGTTTCAAATTTGGAACGGGACGTTGACGATCGACAACACCAAAACATGGAGCAGTGTCAATGATTGAATGCGATTGGATACTAATATGTGAAAAAAAAATAAAAGAAGAAAAAACAACGAAATACAAATTTAGAAAAAAATGTAAATAAATAATAAAACACTGATTTGTCAGAAACAACAGAAAAGTAGAATTAAATGCAGGCTTACCGGATTGTGAACGTTGATTTGTTCGTTTTAGCATTGATGGTTTTGCTTGGACCGTACCCAATTGACCGCTTACCACAGTAGCCGAAGCCTTCGATGTCGATGCTTTTGATGAAAGTCGAGAACGTTGGTCGAGAACGTTGTTTCGGAGCAACATCAAAGCTTACTAAAAGAATAAAGAAGATACATAAAAAATTACCAAAAGAACATTCAGAATAAGACGGCAATAAGCTAATTCAGTTAATGGAAATTCGAAAACTTCAATGAATTACCCGATTTTGATCGTGCCATCCGTTTTTTTGGTGTAACAACAACTATTTCGTCATCATCGGTGGAATCGGTACGTTCACGTTTCATCGATTGCGGTCCAATCATACCATATTATTGTGGTGGAACATGCGGTGGTAACATTCCGAAACCAACTGGACTGAATGTTGGATATGGACTCATGTATCCATATGGAATTGGGTTGAAACCATGACCATATGGAAAGGTGCCGTACGGACCGGGACTATACGGTGGAAAATTATGCGTAGCAAAATCGGGAGTGAGCGAACGATTACTTCGACCACGTGTTGTATCACGGCGAGATTGGTGGCCAGTTTTGGTTTGGTGCTAGCACCAATGGCAGAAAAACGAACATTTTTTGGTTTTGGACCACGTTTAGCCGGACTGGAAACAACCGTCTCAACGGGCTTATTTGGAGCCGGTTTTGGGTTGGCAGATTGCAAACGTGACTTATACAATTTGGTTGATATGCAAAACACAAACTGAACAAACACAAAAAATAATAATGTATAAATTTAGAAAACAATATCTCAAATAAATGTAAAAAAACGTAAAAAATATATCAATTGGACACAATAAAAAAAATGCTTACATGCTTGTTGTACGTGGTTGTGTGTTAATGACGTGATTTAAGGTTATGAATTGGAAGTATGAAAAATATTACGGCAAATTAAGTGCAAAAAAGTAAAACACGAAAACAAAACAAGAATTTAGCGATATTAAAACGAAAATAATTTTTAAAAAAAACATATATTAATTGCTTAATGTGAAACGTAGTTTTATACATTAAGCTATGGAATAGTAAGATATCACAGCGGACGGCAGTTCGCGCGAGTGACGAAACCACATTAGTGTGTTGAAAAGTCGAACTCGCTATATATACACGTAATATACGAAATCCAGACCTAGAAGGCCGTTGGCCCCGGTTGATGTATGGTTGGAAAGCCCTTGGGCTATAGATCAAGAAAAAATATAAAAGTTTGAAAATCGGTCCACCTGTCTTCAAAATATGGTCCTTTCAAGAAAAGGGTCAAAATTCAGTTTCATGACCATAGATGGCACTAAATGAGGTCATTGACCCCTGAAACATCTATATTCTTATTCTAGAGCTCAATACCTTTCCAACGACCCCCTAACCGTCGAAATCGATCAATCCGTTCGAAAAATTTATTATTTTAA
>NW_022202435.1:0-2735 GCF_009176525.2 Contarinia nasturtii | reverse complement strand
TGTACGCATGTGACGAGTGATGTTTGGTTTGTGATTGCTGGAATATTCACAATATTGGCATTTGAATCGTTTCTTCATCACCAAATGGTTTAATGAATTTGACTTTTTATTTCCCAACAATCCTGGAGTCGAACACACTTCGACCGTTGATCTGCTAGATCTTCCAATCACCTTCTTACTTTTGGTACCATTAACGACTTCCTGACCATTGTTCACTGTGGCTGTGGATGAGCGTCCATCTGTTAAGTCCATTACACGATGAGTGTCGAAAGTCAACGGCTTGTTATCGTCCGCTTCCATTGCGTTATCTATTTCTGCTGTAATTGCATCAAAGTTGCTCTTCCAAACGTTTTCTTGGCAATTGATGTCGTATAGATTTATGTTTGGCGTTTTATCATCAATGTAGCTTCCATCGGCGTCAAGTTGATCACCATCGTTTAATTCAGGTGGCATGTCGTGATCCGTGTACCGAGCAGTAGATAGCGCTTCCAATAATTCCATCTTAACTTGATTGTCTGCTTGGTCTTCTTCATCGCTTGAGTCGATAATTTCGACGGAGCCATTGATTTGTGTTTGGGTATTGTTTATGCCACGAGTATTAATTGAGCTAATCATCTCACTCACTCCTGCATGGTGTCTGGCTTGGTCCTTCAACATTAAATTGATTTTGAATAGATCATACGTTTCCTCAATGCTGCGAATTTATACCATGGATTAATTAATATTGGATAATCGAATGGAATCAAAGTCTACTTTACATACCGGTTACTTGAAACCTGCATAAAATACTGCTTGAATTCATCATTGAGTAATAGGCCGCTGTACTTGAATATCATTCCAATTTTGCCCAGAGAAATTGTTGTCTGACGTTCAAATTCCGAAAGCATTTTCAGCATTTCGTTTCGCCAGTCCATTGTTGATGCCTCCATCTTGGTCTGGAAATAGAACGGATCAATTGTTTTGATTGACTATAATTGAATACCGAATCGGAGCATAGTGTTGTCCAAACTGCATATAACTTAAAACTTGGCATGATTATGGATCGTTTAAATACCAAAAACTCTTACCTTCTACAAATATGATTTTTATTCTGGGTCGTTTTTATGAAGCAAAGCTTTTCTTGGATAAATTAGAACTAGTGAAAGTGGTTTTATTACATGAAATGACATGAACTGTCAAACTGTTTTTTCGTCCCGTTCAATTTGTCTTGCGACGAATTCAATTCGCTGCTGTTTCGTTTCGTTAAAATGAAAGTTGAATTCAAATCGAGAAAATAAATGAAATAAATCAATTATATTCTCGTTGGAAATGAAATGATCTTCTACAACCTTGATAAATGCTGAATGGATCAATCCTTTGCTAGGCACCATGAACATCAATTGCAAAAGACACAAAGCAGAGATCATTTGGAAAATCTATGACAAATTGTTCATTTAGGGTGGTGATTTTTCGAAGGACAATTTTACAGCGAAAGCACAAACATGTATGGCGTAAAATTGAACAAAACAATTTTTTTTTTTTTAGATATTCAAGTATTAAATTTATTATGTTTTTTTTTCTTAACTTAAACAAAAGAGAAAGAGTAACTTGTGAATGTCTATAAAAGTCATTATTCCATTGTTGGTATGACATTTCACGAACTTAAGAATTCATTATTCAATTAATTGGATTTTTGTGGGATTTTGTTTTGCATGCGCATTTTGTTTATATCATGCTGGTTTGACGTTCACAAAAATGCCATTAAAGGTTGATAAAGGCGATAGATCTTGTGAAAGTTTTAAATAAGGAGAAATTTCACCAGTTGATTCTGGTGTGGATGGTGTCCAAATGTGTCTTTAAATCAACTTTTTGTGTAAAACGCTTCATACAGATTTCGCATCGAAACGGTTTTTCATCGCTGTGCTTTCGCATATGCTTTTTAAAATCATTTTTGTCAGCAGTGACATACTTCTTGCAGATATGGCATTCATAACGACGATATTTGCACACTTTTTCATGGGCTACTTGGTCGGCCTTTTGCGAGAATACACTGAAACAGCCATGGCAATGGAATGGTATTTGATCAGTGTGAGTGACTTTGTGCCTTTTCATGTTTCTTGTTTGGGTGAATCCCTTGTGGCAAATATCACATCGATATGGTTTCTCACCGGTGTGAGTACGCATATGTAACGTCATGTGCTCTTTCTGATTGCTGGAATATTCACAACGTTGGCACTTGAAACGCTTCATGACTTTCAACTGGTTAATTTTGTTCTTATTCGCCAATGATGCTGAAGCTTCAGCTTCTTCTATTGGGCATCTATTTGCTTTGCCTGTCATATTTTTACCGGAGGTCTTACTATTATCGGTACCATCAATGCAATTATTTATTGTGTCAGTGAATGTGCGTCCATTCACAACAACACTTCCAATTATAGATGTCCTATTAACATCGAAATATTAACATATCTTATTACTAAATACGAAAAATCCTTTATTAACTATTAACAACCAATCATACTACGCATATTAACATGAGTAGTAGTATTAGGATCGATCTTAATAGCGAGTAGTAGTATGTTTATTATCTATTAAGATGCCGAAGTTAATACGCGCCATTTGCAATTTTTCGTAAACAAACAATATTTTGACCGATTCAATTTTTATCACATTTTTTTCTTAATTGTATTTTTTATTGGAATTTTTAAATTTTTATGAATTTTATTGGAATTTATTATTTATTAGAAAATTATTTT
>NW_022202434.1:0-1376 GCF_009176525.2 Contarinia nasturtii | reverse complement strand
GTTTTCTTTCCACGTTGAATTCTCTCAAGTGAGATTGTCTTCTTGTTTCGTTCTCTGTTTAACTTATTTTCGTTTTACAGCAGAAAAGGAGAAGAAACCAACAAGAACGCTCAATATATTTGCGTGAAAATGAAAAGAGCGTAAACAAAAAGTTAGGTAAATCTCTGCTGAAGGGGTTCGTTTTCTTTTATTCGGATGTTTTTTTCCTGCTCGTTCGTTTGCTCGATATGTACACACATAATAACAGTTGCTGATGATTTTTCATAATCTATTCCATCCTTGCGGCTTCAGCATAAATGTGCCAAGCCGTGCCAAGCAGATCGTAAAAAAGGCAAGACACTTTAGTCCTTGAACGTGAAAAAATTACCACTATGTTAAGCATAAAATTGGAAATTATTACAGAACCTTTTTTTCTTATTCACTCTGCTGTGTGTATGTTTGTCACGGCGAGTTTTCATCGAGACCACGGCCTCTCATTCACATTGAGCAAGCAGGCGGAAAAAAACGAATAATTATAAGATTAATTGTTTGGTTTGAAAGTGCTTTGCTCGCATTAACATTGCATTTTAATTAGATTTATTCTCGAAAAATACGCCATCCCTTCTACTTAGTTCTTCGAAGTGAGCGAGAGAAAAATTTCTCGTTTTCTTCTGGTTGAAAACTGAGAGGGTTTCCCTTTCAATGAAATCGTATAGAGAGAAAAAAAAAACGATAATAAATTTTAATTCGTTAAGATGACTATGGAGACTTTTTTCTATACTCTTTCATAAACAGATTACGAATAACAATGGTTTCAAAAAACGAAACGACTTTATAAATAAAAAGTAATTTCTAAACTTTTGCAGAAGTAGAATTTGAAAAGTAATTCTATGGAAATCGACATCAATAAATGAATCAGTTATGTACAATGTACATTCAATTAGAACGTCTACATTTCCAATACAGCAAGAAAAACATCTCTCAAATATTAATGAAAGCTTTAGTCTTTTTTGTTCGTAATATTTTCCCAATCACCTTTCAGTTTCGCTTAAGACGGATTATACAATGTTTAAGTTAAATAAATGAAACCCTTTATCATTTCGAAGAGTTAACAGTATCCAATTATTAATTAACAAGGACTCGATAGCGATGCTTGCATTCACTTTCGTTACGCTGATGATAATGATGACGCTTTTCGTTCTCGCCTGCAAGGGTGTGCTCAACTTTTTGGTTCGGGTTTTTGTGTTCGTCGCGTGTATTTGGGAGTGTGTGTGGTGCCAGCGAACTGAGATAAAAATTAATTCTGGTATTTGGGCAACACTTTTGATGAAATCCTACCAAAAAGAATAATTTGCATAACAGAAAAATCAGCAGAAAATACCTAACGACTATTTTTT
>NW_022202433.1:0-2534 GCF_009176525.2 Contarinia nasturtii | reverse complement strand
TGGAGCTCTTCTGAGTGCATCCATCAGCAAAGTCAATGTAACATTGTATATTGACGAGCTTAAATGTAGCTACAATAATGCAGAGTATACATATTGTAAATTTTACAGTTTTAAATTTGAAGAATATAATCAAGGTTGGGGTGTTTCATGGGAATGGATTATACTATGTTCGCTCACTGCCGCTAATTTTGTTCTTCTTGTCAGGAACCTTTTCTGTTCTAATAAAAATTGAACAAAAAATGCTGTATTTGAAATTATAGGGATCCAAATTGCTTTTCTAGGCTATTTAAATGACAAATCTTACTTGCTCTACTGTGTTTTCATTCAATTTTGCTTTCAATTTATATATATTAATTATCATAATTTTCCAAAAATTATTCCTTGTAAAATGTTTTCTTTTATTAATTAATAATTGGATTCAATAAAAAAATCAAAATACTGAGTTTAAATTTGACCACTTAATAACCGCATTTTCATTTGATTTGAACGCATATTTTTGTGTGTGTTCGGATAACATAAAATTCCAATGATCGCAGGACGCACTCTGTACGATGAAACTTGTTTTCAATAAAACAACTTTAATTTTTATTTAAACATTTTATTCAAAGACGTATTTCTGTTTCAAGCTTTTCTAGCTGATAATAATTTGAAATACATTGCATTGATAATGGCTCCAGTATTGGTTGCTATTAGACATTATATTGAGATATTTTTCAGCCAGCTGAATTTGCTCAGGCTGCTATCATCAGGAGCTGAAATTGAGTAAAATCAATAGAGGTGATTGCTATTATGTTTGTAAAAATGGAAATGGTTTTATAACTATAACAATTACTTTTATTGTTTGTTCAAATATACTTTATACAAAATTTAAAAGACAATTAACTTACGCAATAATAAATATTTAAAAGTTTACTTATTTCACTTTGATACTAAATCTTGTTATAGTTCATGAGCTTTCGTTTTTTAAACTTTCGACCTTCTTGACTTTTTTTTGAGCTGCCAATGCAAAAAGATCTACTCAGAAGAAGTGAATAAAAAAATCTAATCTAAACACACACTACTAGATGCTGCGACTTGGGTACTTTCCAAAATGTGAAACATTCTTTTGATTAGCTGTAAACAACTGGGATAATGATCTCGAGATCAATAAGGAACGATATAATTTAAAAACATTTTAACTGAGATTATGTTCTAATCATTTTGTCGTCATTTCAATTTTCCGACACCAAATTTCCATTGTTGTTATGTCGCCGTCTCTCTTTTTTCACCTTGACAGAAGTATTTGATATGACAACAAGATTCTCAGACGTCGGCTAAAATTCATGGAGCATATTCATTTCGATAATAAAGATTCAATGAACTCTAATGGGAATGCGACTTCTTATGCGCACGATCGATATTCTTAAGCAGTGACCGGTTCGCGCATATTTCTATGCCTGATAGCTATGCTAAGCATAGCGGAGACGTAAGCCGCAACGCACCCGTCGCCATTCGATTCGAGCTATATTGTATGCGCACGGTCGTCTGCATAAACGAACATGTGTATTGTTCATATAGAGTGAACGGCGATGCGTCGGTTGCGTTTGCGGCTATGCTTGGCATATCTATGCTACCTAGCGTATTTAGGCAAGCATGGAAATATGCGCGAACCGGTCACTGTTCTTAAGTACTGAAATTCTTAATTGTCCAGTTATCGATTTTTGTCGATTTTTTTCACTTGAAACTCATGTTTTCATTGGAATGAAATGTATTTTTTGCAATTTCATTAACATTGAACAATCGAAATATTATTAGAAATAATAAAATTAAATTCAATATTTATTGTTCAGAATGTCTTCATATATTGTTTATTTGGGCATTTCATGCGTTGTTCTTCACATTCTCTAGTTTGCGACAAGAACTTTCATTCTTTTGCCTTCTAAAGTTTGATTTTCTACAGACGTCCAGAATTCTTAAGATTTCGCTATTCTTAAGTGGCTGAAGAACAAACTACTTAAGAATATCGATCGTGCGCTGTATCTATGAAATAGCTATAATGTGATGGAATTTTGTTTCAAGTAGATCAAAATGATACTTGATTTGGGAACTCGTGTATCGGTATGTATGTTAAGACGCATTCTAAACAAACGACATTGACAAACAAATTACCAAGGGGAATTGATTGCATGATATGCACATGGTAGCATCGATAAAAAATTATCAATATCCTCGAAATTACAATGCCCAATTAAACGCATTAAAAATTGCATACATGTTTCTTTCTTCTTTAGTACTTGTCTTGTTCCATGCGCCCGTATTGATATCAATTTTATTACGAGAATAATTGGTTGATAATTTTTTCTGTTTTTTGTGTTGTGAATGAATGACATTTAATGATTTCAAGGTTTGAAATAAATGCAATTGATTTTTTAAATTATGTGAACAAAATTAAAATACACCATTTGGATACCATACTTTTCTACACAAACATTATTTTTATACAGACAATATATTTGGATTTTGTCATCTGGATATTTCAGCTCATCTGGATAACG
>NW_022202432.1:0-3287 GCF_009176525.2 Contarinia nasturtii | reverse complement strand
GTCTTTCACCCTTTAATGCAGCACAATCAAAATCTAATTCCAAAAATAGTGCAGTGCAGACATACATAATTTTGAATTTATATGGGAAACCACTTACCGCCTATAAAAACCTCATTTTTACGAAGAAAGATATTTTGTGGTTTAATGTCATTATGCACCACTCCTTTGTTATGAATATAGCTCAGTGTTCGAACCTGAATTTCATGGAGAAATTGAAGGTATTGCGTTATTATAAAATGTTTGAAGTCTGTGGTGCATACTGATTGTAAAAACACGTATAAAGTGCTATATATCTCAAAAGTCTTATTTTGGAACTCCCAACGGCTATGCAAACTTTCTTCAAAAAGTGTCATTGCAATGTATGGATCACATCGAAACATTTCTCCGTTGGCATACAGATTCGGGATTCCTTTTTCTTCAATTTTCGGATTACGTGTTGCATTCAAGGCTAAATAAACTGACTGCTCCCGTCTCATAATACTTTCATCTATGAAAAATTTGATTGCAACCACTTCACCATCATAAATGGCTGACATAGGAAACATATAAATGGTCATTAGATTATATATAAAAGCGATTCGAGAGGTTACCTTTCCATATAAGGGCACTTTCAGAGGAACCAAGACATTCATTCAATAGCGTTATTTTGTGACCTCTAATGCCAAATACTTCTCCTTTTGTGCGTTTCAAACACTCTTCTACTCTGTTTCTAATCTGATTCACTCTTTCGTTGGCCTGAAATCATTTCATAGCTGTACTGAATAAATTCGCAAATTTGGTAAATGAAATTAGCTTACATTGATCATTGAAAGGCAGAAAATCAATAAAAATAGCGTTAAAACTTTCATTTTGAAATTCTCATTGGAATCAATACTTCTCGTTCGTATTATTAAACTTTTTGTGAAAATTTCTACAATTCTTGATTTCTATCTCCAAATACAAAAGTGATGGGTTTTGCTGTGCTCTAACTAAATTATCTCAGACTATATATCTCAATTTATTCATTTTTTCAAATACCATCGAGAATGTAATTTCATATTTTAAATATCTTTCGAAAAAATATACACCAAATTGGGGTAAACAACACACGTGTTTGGGTCAGAGTTTCGAATTTTTCAATGCCAATTCATTCAATTATAATTACCATTAGTTAATGTAAATTGAAATTTTCAATTTATTTTTTTCAATTCATTGAATTGAATTTTCAATTACCATTTACATTCAAATTGATAAATGAATTGAAATTTATTTCAATTGCGTGAAGTTGCAGAGATTGATGCCTTATGCGGCATTTGTGCATAGCTAATGTCAAAAGTGAGGTTAATATTTGAATGCGCACATTCAACAATAACGGTTGCTCGTTGCTGTGTCAATAAGTTTAAAAGAAATCGCAGCAATGAAAACAGTTTCAAATTTTAATTTTTTTAATTTGTATATTAATATTAAATTTTAAATATATATACATTTTAATTTACATTCAAAATGTTATTATAAATGAATTGACGGTAAAAAATTGAAAACAATCGAGAGTAGTATTATGGGAGCCAACTAGAATCTCTGCAACTTCACGCAATTGAAATGAATTTCAATTCATTTCTCAATTTGAATGTAAATGGTAATTGAAAATTCAATTTAATGAATTGAAAAAAATAAATTGAAAATTTCAATTTACATTAACTAATGGTAATTGATTTTCAAATAAATGAATTGAAAAAACTAATCATTATTTCAAACTCTGGTTTGGGTTAAGAATTTGGTTTTTTCCACTCTTTTATAGAAATTGTTTTCGATCTAATGTGCTATCTATTTTTACATAGTGTGAAAAAGGTAAACGTGAACTCAGTAACGACAAAAGAAAAGCAGTATAACCAGATGGAATTAGCAATTAGGGAAAAAGATAACTCCAAAACAATAAAATATCTTTATTCTTTGATATCGATATTTTTGCATTAATCACCAAACAAACGGTGGATTCTCACAAAATAATTGGAATTATACATATAAGATACAACTATTAACGTGAAAACATAAATTTGATAAAGTCTCTTTAAATCATTGCACTAGTGCTAGTTTCAAAATGAATCGCCGCATGAAACGATATCTGTACGTTTCCCTATTAATAATTCTCGAGTTTCCCTTTCGCAGTTCCGTATCATTGATTTAAATAAATCAATAAATGTTGTAAATTGATAGTCTGTGTACTTCAATGATTCTCAAGAGAATGATTTATTTCTATTCTCAAACTGACAACTATTAGTTTCTAAGTTTGCTTGAAAATTATCAAATTAAATAATTTCACAGTTTCAACAATAAAGCCATTGAGAACAGGTTCAACCACATTATATTTTTCTTGTAATTTCAACTATTTTACATATATGCAAAAACTCTGAATCGTTTCAAATTTCTCTTGAAAATCATGGCTGAATCCCTTGGTATGATATCAAATTTGAGATTAGAAAGAAAACGTGTCATTCAAATTAACATAAAGAAGTTTTTTGCAGTGCCAATTTATATTAAACTTAGACTTTTCCAATGATTGATTTTCCATATAAATCGGCTCAAAAATGAAGTTTGCCTCCACAGATTTATCATGGAGCGTGATAATAGCCTGAATTATGACTGAATTCGGTGAAATATGGTCCAATGGCTTAGCCTTCATATAAATACCTTTCGAACTAATATTTTTACTTTTTCGCACACACCTAGTGTGTAAAGTACCTAAATTATGCCCAAACTGTCACACTGCTAGCGCCACGACGGAATTCAATGTAATCTACACTAAGTTGCTGCCAAATAGTGAAAAGAGTTTTGCTCAGTTGCAACCAACGGACTGGAACTCCATAGTTGTCCGTAGTGGCGCTAGCATTGCTACAGTTTTGCATTTTATACAGTCTCTTATGGGGCATAATTTCGGTGTGGTGTGTAAGGGGAAAGTATTGCAATGGATAAAAATTTACGACATCTCAAAAACATGTTTTCTGGGCGTTTCTGAGGTCAGAGAACTCGAATCAGGCCATTTTGAGCATGGTTGTTGTGGGTAGCTTCCACGTTGTACGTTGTACGAGAAAACCGAATATGACGTTAGTTTTGCGATACAAATAATTTTCGACCTACTCTCACTTACAGTCGTCTTTCAACGCGACTCGATTTAAGAAGCGCCATCTCTTTCATGCCAGGTTCTCATATATTTTTTTCTTGCAAATAAAATTGCAAAATTGTATAAATTGAATAAGTTTTGCAATAATAATAACGAAAATAATTAATAGAATTTATAATAAATAAAAAAA
>NW_022202431.1:0-9611 GCF_009176525.2 Contarinia nasturtii | reverse complement strand
TGCTATAAAGTGGGCCATACCGTGGGAAGCATTCTCCAAGCAATCGAATGACAGCACAAGACGGGTCGTCATGCAATAAGTTACAAAACTTGAGCATCGAGTGAATAACTCCCCGTTTAATCCAATAATCCAATAATCCAAATTTGATGCCGGGCTGGTTAAAATCACCGCACACAATAACGATGTCATTTTCGTTGTATGGGATCAACCTCACGATTTCAGCAAATTCCAGGAATTTTGCAGTTTCGTGTACCGACTGAATGTACAAAGAGTCGAACGAAATTTTTACACATACGTGCTCAAGGCCGCTGCGCTCTGATAGAATTAGTTTCTCACTGTTAAATATGTCCCGAATTGAATGTGTATTCTGAATGTACACATTTATTTTTGTTTGATTCGAGACTATTTGTGTCGAGCTTTGTGTTTGTTTTTGATGTTGTGTCAATGTTTGTTCGGTTTTTAGTTCGGTGGTGTTCGTTTTGTTTTGTTCGATGATGTGGCCTGACCTTCCATTGATTTTTCGGTGACTTTGATCGGTGGTGTTACGGTTAAATCCATTAGATCTGGTGTCGATGACTTGCGAATGTTTTTCGAATTTAATGTGGGCCAGAAATCACCTAAAGTTTTGTTCTGCAAGAACTCACGAACTAGCACATATTCTTCCCATACCTCCGGGTTGACTAATTTGGGACAAAAATGGCTGATATTTCAGCCAGCTAAAGTTAACTATAAATGACTATATGCTAGGGGGGAGACACCCGTGAATCCATTCACCTTTTGTGTCGGATTTGTACGATTAGTATGATTACAAAATTTTACAAAGATTCACATTCGATTCAATTTTTGATTTAAATTGCTATAATTCCAATGATTTGCACAGATTCACAGATTCGTAAACATCCACAGATTCATTAAATATTCACATTTTTGTGTTTTTTCTTTTGACGTACAAACGTATGTTGATTTTATAGAAAATAAATATGCTAGCAAACATAAATTAAAATAAAATTCAATTATTTTTGTTTATGCAATGATTTCATTTTTACCGACTTTTAACAATGGAATAAAATTTAACTCAACAATCAACACATTTTATATTATTGACAAAGTGACTTTGTCAAAGTCCCTATGATTCATGAGATTCTTCGGATTCATCGGATTTGTGAGTTTTGTGTTTTTTATTATAATTCTAATGGAATCGTTGGAATCAATGAAATTATACAATTGAGTATTTAACATAGATTTTTCATGATTAAAATTGACTTAATTTATAGTCAGTCAGTCATTTTTTTTCCACAAGGTTTACAAATTTCCAAAAACTTCTGAAAAAAATGTAAAGCTATGAAATGAAAGATTTTTGGTTATCACGGGATAGGCAGTACCCCAAGTGACGCAAAACCAACATACATAATTACATATACACTAGGGTGGGTCAATTTTTTTTGCATCAAGTCCACATCGCGATTCTGGTTCTATGGGTCCTAACAAGTATTTTTGCCCGAGGAACCATATGTCTAAAATGAATTTCGAGCCAGCCCATTTTTCTCTCAAGATATTTTCCAAAATATTTAAAAATCGACTTGGATGTTGTATGAAAAAGACAAAAACACATTATTTTTTGGGTCAGCTGCCCTCCAACTCCCCCCACCCCCTGGCCAATTTTCACAAAATACCACATAGTCTCATAGTATTTGACCCCAAATGGGGGGATCTTACTTTTTGTGAAAATTGGCTCGGAGGGCATCTGGAAAAAATACTTTCTAAAAGTTTTTTGGCATGCTGAAGCCGAATCTTTGGGTTTTAGATCAAAAAAATCAGGGGTTGAGGGGTTATGACCCCTGACCTCCCTAGGGGGTGGGGGGAGTTGGAGGGCAGCTGACCCAAAAAAGTTCTCTCATCATTCTGAACAACTTTGTAGAACATAATTTTTTGATCCGATTATAAAAACGACATCAACAAAAACAAAATTGTAAAAAAAAGAAGAAAACGATCATTTTTGCCAGTTTTTGTATGGAAATCGTATCAAAACGTTATTATATCGCAAAATAAATGTCAAAAATGGATTTCTCGACCCCGAAAACCCCCGCATACACATTTGGCTAGAGAAAAAATAATGTGTTTTTGTCTTTTTCATACAACATCCAAGTCGATTTTTAAATATTTTTGAAAATATCTTGAGAGAAAAATGGGCTGGCTCGAAATTCATTTTAGACATATGGTTCCTTGGGCAAAAATGCTTGTTAGGACCCATAGAACCAGAATCGCGATGTGGACTTGAAGATTTTTTCGGCCCCCTACAAATTGACCCACCCTAATATACACATATTTATATGTGATATGTATTTTTGCGTCACTCTATATAAGTAAAAAACACTTCTTTGGAAGTTCTCACTGTGACGCAATACTGCACATCAAATCTGAAAATGATCTGATATAAATTTTCAGTGACGCTTGCAATCAAATACACAAACAATTTTTATATTGAGTTGCCTCTCTCATTCTTACAAAATTAAAAATGAAAATTAAAATATATATATACTTATATCATTTGTTTTAACATTTAATTTAATTTTTCTGTTTGAAATCTACAAAAAATTTTATATTGGAAGTATAAATTAAAACGTAAGGATTCGTATCTAACTTCATATCTATCACACATGCAATTGTTTGGGCAGTGAAAGCTGTTGTATCTTAAAGAGCGTCAAAAAAACTACTAAATTCGATCTGTCATGTGAAAACAATTCTGCACACACAACTTTTTTACGTAGGCGACTATTTAAGTTTCTTCAATATGTATGTTTTAGTATTGCCCGATGCAAACCATTGTCATATTCGTTAAGTTTAACATTTTGTAGCATAAACGTTCTCAGAACGTTTTGTCATTCGATCGTTATTTGTATTGTTTACCGTAACATGTAAATTGCGTCTCAGCCAAAAAATGAATTTTACTCGTGAAAATTTTCTAGCGATTATTTTTTTCCACTTTCGATTGGGTGTATCACAACAACAGTGTTTTGATCAACTTCATTTGGCCTTTGGCGATGAAGTACCAAGTCTTCGGACAATTTATAATTGGTACAACGAATTCAAGCGCGGTTGCCTATCGCTCATCGACGAGTTCCGCGAAGGTCGTCCAAAATCAGTTGTTGTACCAGAAAACATCGATGCTGTCAGAAATATGATAATGGAAGATCGTCATGTAACATATCACGAGATTGAGGCATCCCTGGGCATTAGTGCGACCAGAGTATTTAAGATTTTACATGAACATTTAGCTGTCAGAAAGATTTGCTCTCGTTGGATACCACATAATTTGACAATCGCTCAAAAAAAGGCTCGTGTCGATTGGTGTAAACAAATGCTCAAGAAATTCAATCGTGGTGTTTCAAAATCCGTGTATTTTATCGTCACTGATGACGAATCATGGATCTACGCGTATGAGCCCGAAACTAAACAGCAGTCGACTGTATGGGTCTTTCAAAGTGAAGATAACCCAACAAAAGTTGTTCGAGCTCGAAGTGTTGCGAAGCAAATGGTCGCCTGTTTTTTCACGATAAGTGGTCATGTGGCAACAGTTCCACTAGAGGCTCGTAAGACCGTCAATTCTGATTGGTACACCACCATTTGTTTGCCCGAAGTGTTTGATGAAATAAGAAAAAACAACCGCCGTCGCAAAATAATTCTTCATCATGATAATGCGAGCTCTCACACATCTCATCAAACAGTCGATTATTTGACCGGTCAAAAGATCGATTTAATGGGTCATCCGCCGTACAGTCCTGATTTGGCACCCAACGATTTCTTTTTATTCCCGAGCGTGAAGAATAAACTGCGTGGTCAACGATTTTCATCGCCCGAAGAAGCAGTTGATGCGTTCAAAACACACGTTTTGGAGATATCACTTTCGGAGTGGCATGAATGCTATGACAAATGGTTCGAGCGAATGCAAAAGTGTATTGATCATCATGGCGAATATTTTGAAAAACAATAAAACCATTTTCGATGAAACCCCATTGTCTTATATATGGTTTTGAAAAAACTTAAATAGTGACCCTCGTATTACGATTAAAATGTCGAATTACGTTCCAACAAAACAGCATTTGCGGGAAGCAATGCTTTTGTACTTTAATCAATTTCAATAAGTGTATGTGAAAAATGGTTTAGAAGATTCAGAAGTGGTGATTTTGACACGGAAGACAAAGAGCGTCCAGGCCAGCCGAAAAAATCTGAAGATGAAGAATTGGAATTGTTACTCGATGAAGATCCATGCCAAACGCAAGAAGAACTCGCTAAATCATTGGGAGTAACTCAAGCAACCATTTCACAACGTTTAAAAGCATTAGGTTTCATCCAAAAATTTGGAAACTGGTTGCCGCACGAATTGAAACCGAGAGATGTTGAAAGGCGTTTTACCTTCTGTGAAATGCTGCTCGCAAGACAAAAAAGCAAGTCATTTTTGGATCGAATTGTTACGGGCGATGAAAAGTGGATCCACTACGATAACCCAAAGCGAAAAAAATCATACGTTCGAGGCGGCGTACCAGGACCATCGCAAGCAAAGGAAGATATTCATGGTTTCAAGGTAATGCTCTGTGTTTGGTGGGATCAAAAGGGTATCGTGTATTATGAGCTGCTGGAACCGGGTGAAACAGTCACAGGAGATCGCTATCGACTACAACTGATATGATTGAAGCGAGCATTGGACATAGATCGGAAAGAATGGAGGGAAAAACACAACCTGTTAATTCTTCTTCATGACAATGCTCGGCCACATGTTGCAAATGTCGTCAAACAATACTTGGAAACAACTAATTGGGAAGTCTTACCCCACCCGCTGTATTCACCAGACATTGCTCCTTCTGATTACTACTTGTTTCGAACGATGCAAAACGAATTGGCAGGAAACGCTTCACTTCTTCGGAGGAAATCGCAAATTGGGTCGGTTCGTGGTTTCGTTCAAAACAACAACCATTCTTTTGGCACGGAATCCATGAATTGCCTGGAAAATGGGAAAAAGTAGTGGCTAGCGATGGACAATAATTTGAATAAAAAAATGTGTACCATGCTCTTGAAATAAATGTCCAATTTCAGTGAAAAATCCTTACGTTTTAATTTATACTTCCAATATATTCTTTTATCTTCTTCTATCTTCTATATCTATAAATCAGAAAGTATGTCCGGGGTTGGCGTCCAAACGCCTCAACCGATCCGGATGAAAGTGGTACAGTTGGAAAGGTCTCGGCCCGGCAGTGAACATAGGCACTATCATGGTCGACCATCGTGGTTTAACACGGTCATTATGGTCAAAAAACCATATTTTTACATATTTTCCTAAATTTTGCACATTTTATTGTCAAAAGGTGAGAATGGACCGTGGTAAACCGTGGTAACCGTGATGGCCTAAATGAAATGTGCGGATAAAATTAGCTGTAGTTGGCCATACATTTGAGTGCGAAATTCCGCACCCAAAAAGTGAAAAATCGACTTTTTATCATTTTACCCTAATGGGGGGGCTCTGAATTGTAAGGAGACTTAGGGTGAATGGGCACGAGACAAATATCTTCTTTAGGGTAATTTGGGATGCTGATTCCGAATTTCGAGGTTTCGAGTCAAAAAAATCATATTTTGGGGGTTTTTGACCCCCGACCCCTCTGGGGGGTGGGGAGATTTGGAGGGCAGGGGTCATAAAAAATTTCTCTCATCATTCTGAACAACTTTGTAGTACATTATTTTTCGATCCGACCAAATTTTGACATGGTGGGGTACTCCCCTGCCCCCTTATTCGATTGGGCCCCCCTTAATTTCACAAATTTATTTTTTCGGCAAATTATATCGATCTGTATATGTGACATCAAAAACTTTTAGTAACACTTTAGGTACTTTACTGGTTAGTAATCAACTGCAATGTAATAGGTTTTTATTTTGGTGGTCCATTTTTACAACTGTTTTTACATAATTCGGACCCGAGGAATTCAATGGTAGAAACAATTTTGAGAAATTAGTTCAATTTTTTGAAATTTTTCGGCTTGAAACTACTGCCCATAGTTAGACACTTCTTTTACCATCACTCGGGCAACATTTAGATTCCTCGTCACGAAAACAATTCGTTTTTCCGCGTATCTTATAATCGAGTCATTTTTCGATTTTTCAAAATTTTCAACATTGCGCAACTGATCAAAAACGGTGGTATCTACAATTTTTTTTTGAAAAGTCATTTTTGTATATTCTTATAATTATGTCGGTTAAAAAAAAATATGTCGGAATTTTGTCGGTACCATGCTTTTATTTTTCACGAATAGTCGTCGTTTCGGAAAATAAATGAATAGCCTCGATTTAATGCGAAAAGTCCTTTTTTATTGAGCTTCCTGGGTACCGACAAAATTGGGAGATATTTTTTTAAGCCGACATAATTATAAGAACATAAAAAAATGACTTTTCAAAAAAAAATTGTAGATACCACCATCAAAAACGGTGCACTGCATTGAAATTATTGGTATAAGAGGTACAAGAGGATATCTGAAAAAAAGTAATTAAGGAGAACATGAATGAAAGTTGGTTTTTGGAAAAGAAAACAGCTGCTGGACTCCAGCAGCTGGGATACACTACTGGTAAGCGTAGTAGCTGTCAAACTCCACTTTTTTGGAAAATTAGATTATTGGATTATACATACGTTTTGTCATTTTTTAACAAAAAAAAAGAAAATCTATCAAAAGTTTGAAAATTGGCCTGACATATATTGAAAGGTTAGGTTTACTAGTCAGCAAATGAAAAGTGGATTGGTAGCGATTCCATCACATTTGAATTAACCAGTCCAATGTCAGTCTTATCATCCATTTACACTTGTTTATTAGTGAAGAGATGTTCTTGTCTTATATTGCCTATGCCGTTATGAAGACTTTATTGGTGGGTTATAAAATTGAAGTAATGCACGCCTAATGGATGCCCACGTTTTTGTTTTCACTCATGTTTGCCTAATACGTGAAATAAATAAAAAAACACATCGGTTCAATAAGCAATAAATTCTATAATAATGATATAGCTCGTCACCTCAAATGACTATAATATCTAATGGAGCTTTTAAAGATCTACATAAAATGTGCATTTCCATTATCAACCGATAATGATGAAGAAACATGTGTTTCTTATGTAAGTAGGCTGGTTTTGCATTTGCCTTTTGCGCTGTCTCTTTATATATTTGGTTTTTGCTCTCATAAAATTTGTATTAGTACTATTTGCAGCATGTTCTGTATGTTATTGTTTTCTTCTAAGGCCGTCATATCATTTACCATCTTTTGCGGCTCTCAATTTGTACTAATTTGTACTAACATTTTTAAAATTAGTACTAAACTGGAAGTATGTTTTAGTACAACTTATTTTTTAGTACACATCTGTTCGAAGAACCAAATATACCAAAAATGTGTACTCAATTTGTACTTTCTATTGGTACTAAAAAAAATTGAAAATGTACTAAAAATGTACTTTAAAGCATAACTTTAAAAAAAAATATTTTTAGTACACTTTTTAGAACTTTGAATATATATTCAGAATTTGCATAATTTTTACAATTTGTCTGTATCAAAAACATCCCTGCGACATGACAGTGTATTGCAAAAAGTGACATGGTGGCGCCATGTACAACATGGTGGTGAAAGAACAAATTTTCATGTAAGAGCATGTATGACCACATTATTGATGTTAGTTGTTATCAACTTGGATGAAATAATTTGTGGTCGCAAATGCAAAATGTGCGTGGTCGCAAAGAGTGATCATAAAATTTATCTACTTTCAAAAATAAAATGTTTACAATTAGAAAGATTCCTTGCGATTTCATCATTTTTGTATTTGAAATTTATTTCGTTTAAAAAAAAGTAGAAGAAAAAACAAATCGTCTATCACAGTGTGGTCGCAAATACGTTGTGTTGTCGCACATGCAAAGTTTGTTCTTTCACCACTATATTACAGGTACATGGCGCCACCATGTCACTTTTTTCATGTCGGGGGGATGATAAAAAATAAGTAAAAAACACTTCTTTGGAAGTTCTCACTGTGACGCAATACTGCACATCAAATCTGAAAATGATCTGATATAAATTTTCAGTGACGCTTGCAATCAAATACACAAACAATTTTTACTACAAAGTTGTTCAGAATGATGAGAGAAATTTTTTATGACCCCTGCCCTCCAAATCTCCCCACCCCCAGGGGGGTCGGGGGGTCAAAAACCCCCAAAATATGATTTTTTTGACTCGAAACCTCGAAATTCGGAATCAGCATCCCAAATTACCCTAAAGAAGATATTTGTCTCGTGCCCATTCACCCTAAGTCTCCTTACAATTCAGAGCCCCCCCATTAGGGTAAAATGATAAAAAGTCGATTTTTCACTTTTTGGGTGCGGAATTTCGCACTCAAATGTATGGCCAACTATAACTAATTTTACAGGGCGGGGGTCAAAATAATATAAAAATGAACCCTTGCCCTCCGAATTGGGTCATTCAGGGCAGCCAAAACTATATGCGAGAGCTAGAAGTTCAGGTTGTGTTGCAGTGCTAATTCATTCATCGCTAAAAAGTCGTCAAATTGAACTCAATGTTGATCCAGAATGTGAGTGTCTTCGTACGAACAATCCAAACTATTCTTTTTCTACCAACGAACGAACGAAAGAAAGACATCAAAAAATATTCTAAGAACGGACATATTTGTATGAATACGGTAATTTCGTTAAATTTATGTCACAACTTATTTCGAGATTTGATTTTATTTATTACAATATGTTTTTATTAGAACACAATTTTTGTAGCCGAAATTTGTATCAAAATTTTAGCAATGTGGAATGTATTGCCGCTCATGAAAATTATATAACCGTCAATCAAATCCACCTCAAATGATATACATATTGCATGTGTATACTAATTACTATTCTACCGGCGACATTTTTCTATTACAAATTGTTTTTTTTTTATACGGAAAGAATTCAGCGGAAATTGTGTAAACAATACGGAGAATGATAAACAAAAACATTATTCAGGTATTCAAGCGAGTGATGATGGAATTGATTTTATCGAAATAATTGACGTAAACACTGATACAACCAATTTCCATCATTAGCATATTCAATTATTTCCCGTATAATTAATGAACCAGCGAATGTTTAGTTTTTGACGGTTTTATCACATTCAATAAATAATTTGATTAAAAAACTCAATGTTATTCGACTCCCATCCCTATTCAAATTGCGGTTGCTTTGGTCACTGACTTAATGTGCCGCATACACATTAGGTTAGATAAAAATGTTTTAATATAACATTCAATTATGTCAAATTTTATTATACAATAATAATGTGCAATAAGCAACCGCCTAGAACAATAATCTCATATTTTCTATATATATGTAAGAATCATTTATGGTAAAAACCATATGTGTTCATAGAGACTGGGTGTGTGTGAGCTTTTCCTTCAGACAAATACCTTAGATGCAATATGTATCACGTATTAATATTCTATTAAATACGGCGTTCATGGCTATGGCCATGACCACACACTTATATATTAACCGTTGAGAAACATAGATACCTTCAGTAAAGTTAACCATAAAACTGCAACATGTCCATACA
>NW_022202430.1:0-7290 GCF_009176525.2 Contarinia nasturtii | reverse complement strand
GGTGAAAAAAAATCTCAATCATAAATTGAGTTATAATAATACTCAATCAAGAAAAAAAGTGAAAATAAAAATCGATCATAAATTGTGTTTGACTTTTATTTTCAATTTTTTTCTTGATCGACTTTTATTTTCACTTTTTTCCTTGATTGAGTATTATTTTCATAACACTTTATGATTGAGATTTTTTTCAACTTTCTACCATTATCTACTTTTATTCTAAGCGGTTCATATTTACATAGCTTCTTTTTTTCGCTCTCTGTTATGAAATGAAAGATTTTTTTGCTCATACAACTTTTTTAATTTATTGAAGATTTCAATTGAAAACCATGTCACTATATTTTTTTTACAATTTATTTTTGTTGATTTGCTAAATATATAAGGGCTTCTTTGGCAGCGGTCTCTAACCCTATTGACGAAGCGAATTTTTTCGAAAAGGCTTCAAAGTTCTCGTGAAATTTGTGAATTTGTGAATGTAATCATTAAACCAGACCACTTCGAAACGCCTTGCATCAATGGCGATAACTCGTGCCGGCCAATGGGCCACCCACGAATCTTTCCCCATACCACTTCTTTTATATTAAAATCGAATCTGGCTACAGTATTTACAATTGGAATTACTTCTTTATCGAAATGTACATTTTCGGAGAAAACATTTTTGGTTACAATAATTGGCGATGTAATATTTGTGTTGGTCTTTGCTTCATGAGAAAATTTCTGCCTCACGGTAATTTAAGTTACCTCTTTAAGTAAGCCTCTTTATTTTTATGATGAACTTATAAAAAAAACAAATTTTTCAGGATGAATTTTTTTAGCATTTGCATCTAATATCTGAAATATAGATGAATATCTAGATAAATAATAATCAAGATAATTATTTTAGATAAACATCTATATCTGAATCTGTTAAAAATTGAAATATCTGTATCTAGATGTAGATCGAAATCCAAATCTAAAAAACACTATTACTAATACCAAAACAACCTTTGTTTGGAATAAAAAAAACCAAAATTTGTATAACTTTAAGGTGTTTTAGTCGTTTGATTATAAAAACCCAAGTAATTTACAATCATTTATTGTATTTTTCATTGAATTACCGAAAAAATATCTTTAATTCTATTGGCCACATTTATCCCATTTTGCTTGCGAGCTCAACGAATTGTAGTGTTCGATATATACAGGTCATCTAGAGAATGCCCCAATGCTTGAGCAACTTAATAAATGACTTGGACTGCTTGTCTGTCACTTAAGCCAATCGCATCCAGCTTTTAGATTAGGTTTCCGCTAATAAAACGCTTTTTTGTCGATTTTCTTCTAGATCTTGAAACATAATTACGTATGTCGTTTTCTGAATCGGTTGATTTAAAAATATTTTACATACTTTTTTTTAAAATGAATCGGGTATATAATATTGATAGCTTTGCTAAGGAAATGAAATTTAGATTACAATTAGCACATAAGTTAACTATTGAGATCATTAACAAGTTGAAAAATAGGAATAAAATTTATTATGATCGAAAATGTATTCCATTATCCATTAAGGTGGGCGAATTAATAGAGTTATTAGAATATTAATTATTAGAGTTTATTAGAATAAATACGCACTTACGTTTGGAATGCAGTTGAAAACATATATTTCCTTTGAATGGTGTCTTTGTTATATTGATTGGTGTTTCATTTTTACATCAAAAAGCTAAACTAAAAGGGGTGATGTAGCGCGATTCGGCGCACTCATACGGCCGTACGGCAATTTTTACGAATTAAATAGGGTGTAACACCTAATTAAATAGAGCACAAAATAATAGAGATAACTTTCACCTGATGATCTTTGTTTGATTACGCTCGATTCTCCAGGTTTGAATAGTTGAATAAAAAAGTGTGTTTTGTAGTTCTCAATTTAGCTTTCAAACTCGAACTCTATCCCTCCTATTGATTTTGCAAGAAGTCTTTTTGTGAAATCGGGAATCATGTTGCTAGAGCTTGAAGCATCTCTTTCTAAGAATGATTCACGTTGGTATATTGAAATGGTCACTATTTATCAACTTTCCCATCACACTTTTCAAATAAATGTCTGTTATAAAACACAATTTAATTAAATTCTGTACAACGTCAAACACATTTCGATTTATACCTGCGTCGCCTTCTCTTCCATACGAATCGACATCAATAGCAACGAACTTATAATTCGCATCAACAATTGCCAATAAAACAATGGAATGAAAATCTTTGTAATTGAAGAAAGATGATCCGGCCTTTTGTGGTCATTTGATTTGGACGTGTTTACCATCGATTGCACCACAGCAATTTGGATAATTCCATCTCATGAAGAAATCATTGATAACCGATTCGAATGATGCAGTTGTTGCTGTTGGAATAGCATCTTGGTTGAATGGTCAATCAATTGTTGAATGGTGGACTCTGTGTTGAAATGCCAATGATTGGAAACTTTCACCAGTTGCCAAGTAGCGCAATGTTATGCACAATTTGTGCTGAGCGGTTATTGGTTTTTGTATCCAATTTGTGGGAACACCTTCCAAATCTTGTTTCGAAACATCCAGCAATTTTGAAATAAGAAACGGAGTCAATCGAAAATACTCTTTGAATTTCGTTTCATCGTCCATCAAATACATCCCAAATGTCGATCAACCAAAAGGTTAAAAGCACCTTCTTCACTTCTTTTTCGGTATAATTTATGCGAACTTTTTCGCTTTTTCTTTAGCAACAAAAGTAGAGCCACCAAATTGTGAAAAGTCGATTCGAAAAGAAAATTTGCAGCATTGTATGCTGCAATTTGGTTATGCATTTTTAAATATTATAACCAAACTTGTTGGTTGACACTTGTTTTCTGTTCTGTTCGTTGTTTAACACCCCAAAAAAAAAGCAACAGAAACAAAAAATCTGGAGTAGATTTTCTGGTTCTGTTTCTGTTTCTTCCGTTTGTGACAACCCAGCTTAAGGGGACATTCCTTAGCCAATGTGAACATAATTAAACTTTAACAAAAAAAGCGCACAGCTTCCTGGTACGGAATTCGACCGACAAGTGAATTTTCCGCAACGGTGAATTAGCTGGCTTGCATCCTGAAAATTTGATCAATGTATTTCTGATATATTGGTTTTGATTCGGTTCGATGTATTTGTCGGATGTTGTATGTCATATTAATTCGTATTAATCTTATGCTTCTTTTACGTTGGGTGGTTCTACAGAAAGGAATGCAAGATGTGATAACTGAAATGGTCTCACCAATTTTTTTTCATTTGTAGCTGTTGTTATCATTTTTTCTGCATCATTTGTTGAATTGGTTTTTTCATTTCCACTTGTATTCGCATCACTATTCGGATTTTCTATTGGACTGCTTCCATCAATTTGATCAGTTATTGCCTCAGTATTCGCCTCAGTCTAACTGTTGTTGTTTTCTTCGCCCGCATAGCTAAATATGACTGAAGAAAAAGGAGATTCATAAAATAATACATCACGACTGACAATTACTTTTGATATTTCTGGATCAGAATATCTATAGCCTTTTTTGACTATCAAACCCCACAAAAATCATTTGAGGTGATTTTGAGTCCCCTTTTTGCCGCTTTCCTTTGGTGATGTGCACTGCCACTTTTGTACCGAAAATTTTAAAATTACTCCAAAATAACTCTAGGTGTACGGTTCATGATATACGATGCCATATAACTAGCTCCTACCCAATACTTGCGTTCGAGATTTGCATCGAAAATCATACACTTTGCTTTTTGAATAATTGTTCGATTTGCTCTTTCTGACACTCCATTTTGTTCTGGTGCATGGGTGCATGTGAGTTGATGAAGAATTCCACTTTCGCTAAATATGTATGGAGCCATCGTATCACAGTTTTCGAGGCGGTTTGTAAGTATATTCTGAAATAATGTGACCCTTCTCATGTAACCCTTATCTTATCAACCTATACGTTAAGTAAATGAAACTACACGTGTGTTTATGTTGAGCGAACAGTGACAATTAACCATTGTCCTTTATTATAATTAGTCCAACTGCGCATGAAGCATACGACGCGTGGGATCAGCGACGCATGCTCACGCCGCTTATATCGTATGTACTCACATACATACTCATAACAGTTGTCGTTTGTGGTGTGGCACTGCCACTTTAATGCGATTATTAAGTTCTTAAATGGTTAGGTAGTTTTCGATAGAGAATGCCCAATCGTGAAAATTTTCACTTCCACTTAACTTTTCAATGTTAAAGTCAGAAATTTGAGCCCATGTCTGTGTCACTGTTTTCACATTCTGAATCTGAACTGCTATCAACCTTTAAATTACCAAAACCTTGAAATAAAAGGTATGCATTTTCAACTGGAACTGTTTCGATATTCACACTTTGCGAATTGTCCATTTGAGTCTGTAGCAAGTACTATCGTAATATGATTCGAACGAATAACTGATTCTAAAAATCAACGTATCCCTATACTTCTCGCAACTTTGCTTTGCTATCATAAAAATTATATTCTTTATTTAATGTCTAGCAATTTTGGTTCTCTTTCAACAATATCTCAATTCATCGTAATTTCTTCTTCTTCTTCTACATCGCCATCGGAGTCGTCAATAAATTCAACAGCTTGTGCATATTCGTTTCACTTTTTTCAGCAGATTTTATTTCGCTTGGTTCACCATTGGACTGTACAATATTCGTTTCACTTACTTCACAAGATTCTTGACTTTGTTCTGCGAACTATCATCAGATTTCACTGGATTGTCAATGACAATTTCCGTGGTTTTTTTCGTATATTTGCGTGGCGTAACGTTCGTAGGCTTGCGCTTTTTAGAATTTTTACGGCTTTCTTCTTTTTAGTTTAGGATTTTTTCACGTTTTTCTTTGTAATTTTCGGTAGCATATTCTACCAATTCAGGTAAATTAACAATTGCCTCACAAGCCATGGCATTGCAGGTAGTTTCATCATCTATCCCAGCATTGCCACATACTTAGTACTTGCCTTGATTTAAACTTCACCTATAACTTACTCAAATGAAAACACACATGTATCTATGTCGAGCGAAGAGTAACAATTGAATTGTCCTTTATTGTAATTAGGCAAATGCACATGAGGCATGCGACGCATGCCCATGCCGGTGAAAAGGGTAACTTTTCATTCGAATTTGGATAGTCACTTCGAGTATCGACTGCCATAAATTGACAGGAATTCCACTAAGTAAGTACCTTTTAATGCGGCCATTAAGCTTTATGTTTGAAGTTTAATGCTGGTCACAAGCCCAGATAAACGCAGAGTGGAAGGTTTGAAAAAAATAAATAACGAATTCTATACGAAATTTATACATCCAACCCTAATTTACGAATAATATCCCAAAAATTGTATCACTTATTCACCTAAACATAACATTTACATATACACGACGTGGAGCGGAAACGAGTGAGACTCAAACATGTGCTTCTTCTTCAAAATCAATACATACACAAGGATCACATGTACGCAGAAGTCAATAAGTATTCATCACAGAAACGAAGCTGAGTAGCGCGCGCATGTATTTGTGTTTGTTCTCAGCACTGTGCTGTTATGGCGTATACTTGTGATGTTTGTGAGTTAGTGTGTATGTATTGTTTGTGAAGAGGAAGCACATGTTTCAGGTCCACTCGTTTATATGTAAATTACATAGTTTTTCCGACCCCTGTTTAAACGTCGAACAACGCTCAATGTATGAAAATTATATGGACAAATACAATTTCAGATGCATTGTCAACTAGTTCCGAATTTTGGATGGCATGTCATCTAGTTTTCACTCTATATTTTTTGTGTGTACTTACAGATTTACATTTTGCAATAACACACTACAATTGTAACGAAGCATTACTGTAATGCTATTACAGTTGTAATGTTAGATTTTAGCAATACCAGTAATAGCTATTGCTATTCTTATAACCTTACTGGCAATGCTTCGTTACAATAATAATGTGTTACTCAACGCTGCCACTAATGTCAAAAATCTAACATTAATATTAAGACTTTTCAACACAACTTTAAGTTGAAAATATATTTTCAATAGATGGCGTCAGTGTCCGCTCTAAGCTCATCATTGAAATTGTTCATCAACCCAATCAATTTCAATGATGAGCTTAGAGCTAGGGGCAGAGCAGTACCAGAATAATAATTTTTGTTTAAAGTAATTCTATGTTGTGAGTAGTAATCCATATTAATACATAGTAATACACACTCATAGGTGATGACGAGGGTTCCTAGGTGTCGGATGACCCCCCTAAAATATTTTTAGGAACCCTCAACAATTTTGGAAAGGCAATTTGAAGTAGGAAAATTCTTTCAATTTGCTAGGGATTTCCAAAAAAAAAACGATTCCATTCTCATTTCGTACAAATTTTTGACATCGTCGGACCCCCCATAGATTTTTCCCCCTACAGAATTTTGCCATCATTAAAAATTGCATTACTGTAATGCTATTACAATTGTAATATCAGATTTTTAGCATTACAGTAATATCTAATACAATTGTAGTAGCTATTACAAACATTTATGTTAATGTAATGGTTAGTAACATTACAATTTTAATGCCGGTAAATCTGTATGTGTACTGTTTATTTAAAAATTATTTTTACACTCGTTTTATTGTTTGAAAATTTATTGAATTTATCAAATTTATAATGTTTTGATGTATTTTGACTGTGTTTGATTGTTCATTTTGATATTTGACCGGGCATAGTGTCAAATTATGGTATGCGACGGTGTGATTTTCATCAGCGTTGTAACAGGTCGGACAGCTATCATTCTGTCGTTTATTTTCACAGGGTGCACGACCATGGGTTATGTGCATGCATTTTTGGCACAAAACTTCATCCCGGACGTGATTCCATTTGGTTACGAAACCCATTTGAATATAGATATCACATTTATATCTCGCATGAATTCTGTCGCAAAATACGCATTGCATGTACGCAGGTGCACGACTTTTTTGCTGCGCGGTTATCATTATGACAATTATTGCATCGAATTTATTTTCACCTTGCACTTCTTTCATCATTTGAACGCATTCGAAAGCTTTCTTTGATTAAATTTCCAATGTTTGTGATCGATGCATTATCGATGTGGGGTAGTGCCATTATCTTATGCAAACAATAATGTACTTGCGTGTATGCGTCGCGTTTTTTCTGCATTAGAAAAGTGTTTTCGACTGTATTTCTCAACCCTGACTTGCGTCATATGGGCTTCTGTGTTATTAAGCCGAACTTAGCCCAACGTGGCGCCATCTCTATACACGAAATCCAAGTAATAGAACTTTTCAAGT
>NW_022202429.1:0-1361 GCF_009176525.2 Contarinia nasturtii | reverse complement strand
CGGCTTTTTATTACTGGTGTGATGCCCACTCTGAGAAAACTCAGATGTTAAAATTCAAAGTAATCAGAGCAAAATGCCATTTTAACATGGAGGTATTTTTTCACTTTATCCGCAACACATTTCTTTGCGGGTTTGACTGCATTTTAACATGTGACAAAAATTCAAAATATGAATGTCGAGTAGTTTGTTTTTCTTAGTAGTACGGTTCCACGTTTCACATTAAGCTCTACGGCCAAAAACTGGCAGTGTATATTTAGAATTTACTAGAAAAACACGAAATAAATAAAAATGATGAGTTAGTACATTTAAAAAAAAAGTCAAGAAATCAAAAAGTTTGTTTTTGTTCCGGAGTTCCGCATGTTACTTTCGGAAAATTTGGGCTTTGAAAAGATAAGAATTCGGAGCTCCGTAGTTCCGCACTTTGAAATGAATAATAATTAATCAAATAATGAATTCGGAGCTCCAAATAATGAATCGTTCAACAAATTCCAAATAATATCGTTTATTAATTTTCCGCACACACCTAGTGTGTATGGTAAAGTATTGGAATCGGTCGAAAAATTAATACCCCTCAAAAACGTGTTTTCTGGGTTTTTTAGGAGCCAGGGAACACGAATCAGTCGTTTTTTCGATGTCCGAATGTATGTGCATACCCTGTACCCTGTCGCTGTACGCTGTAAAAATTTGTTAACACGATAACTTTCAAACAAGAAAAGTAATTCAAAATCTGACTTCACGGGATGATTGGGGGTCCCGAGGAATAGAAACCATTAGCAAAAATAAGTATATATAGAATATTGGGGATTACTTGGAAAGAATTTGACTAATCACAGTCTCCGCAAAATATTTGTCATTATTTTTTACGCTTCAGTGCGAGTTAAAAGCATGATCGATTCAGTTGAAAGCTTTGAATAGTTTTCAAATTGTAAACATTAAGTCAAATAATATAAAAAATGATTAACCCTAGGATTAACCTTTATTGTTCTGTCTTGTCAAATTGCTTTCGAAATAAAAGTAATATCGTACAAAAAGCGGCATTGTGACATCTTTAACGCTGATATCACTAACTTGATTTCAAGCGAACAATGATTTCAAGCGAAGAAATCGGAGATTGTACTTGATACATTGATTGAACGGTTGGGGCTATTTCTATTTATTTGGAGCATTCATTCTTTTCTTTTAAGAATTCGGAGCTCCGTAGTTCCACACTTTAAAATAAATAATCATCATAATCAATTCGGAGCTCCGTAGTTCCGCACTATGACGATTTACAAATAAAGTACACTATAAATGTAAGTACTAATAATGTAATTATAATACGTTCAGAAATGTCTAGAATCTACAGCACGGATAGTGATGAT
>NW_022202428.1:0-6441 GCF_009176525.2 Contarinia nasturtii | reverse complement strand
TTCGGAGCAAGTTCCTATCGAAATTACCAATCGCACCACCCTAGTAGCGATAGCCATACAAACCGCACAAATAATACAATATCCAAAAAAATTGTGCTGATGTGCTGAACATGATTCGGGTGTTCTACGTTCCAAAATTTAATTAAACTTATATAGTTCAATGATTGATTCAATCATTTGATTTTATATCATTTCTTTTATCTCACAAATGACAACAATAACTAAAAGCATTAAAAAAATGAATAAATTTTGGTGGAGCACATATACAATTTATTTCAATCAATCAATTGTAAGAATGATTCATTATTCGCTGATTTATACTTTCGAAAATAAATAAATAAATAAATAAAGGGTCAAATGATAATAATAAACATGATTATATCGCGGTACGTTCGTTGATCGTTGCAGTTTGATGAAAAAGGAATTTTGTTTTCATTTCAAAAATATTCACTGCTTTCATAAACCGATGGGCAATTCTTTGCGGCAATTACTTGATATGCGTTATTTGTTCCAACTTTGTTCCATATATGACTGCTTCGATCGTTCCAAACGTGAATTATCGTTGAATTCATCGACAATTCCAGTGTTTCGTTCAATTTACCAACATCAAAATACATCATATAATCTCCCCATGGAATTGGATGGAAGTTTTCTTTGCTTTTCAACTCTAAGCCGTTACAAGTTCTCCTCGTCCACAGCGATCGTTGATCGGTTTTACAAATTTCCGCACAGGTTTGTGTAAGTATCTTCGGTCCATTTCCAATGAAATCGCTGCCATCGAAATTTCTTGTCAATTGCCTGGATCAAGCAAATTAAAAAGCATCATTAAATTAAATTTCACAAAAAATTGATTGCGAACTTATTGAAAATTCTAAAAAAACTTTACTCTAAATATCTCCGTGCAATTTCCCATCCGACGCCGTTGTTCTTCAAGTGAATAATGCTGGTTGCAAGCACTGTACCCCAATCATCGACGACAAAATCTTCGCCCAAATCGTCAAAGTTCTTTTGCACAACTACATCCAAGTCCAAATAAAACCCGCCAAATTTGTACAACGTTAGTGCTCTCAAATAGTCGGACATGTGTTCATATAAGTAGTTTGATTGAAAAAGCTTATTGGTTTTGCTCCAATCTTCGACGGGAGTGTCCATTGAATATTGCCATAAATTCATGTTTCGAAAATGAATATTTTCATATTTCCACAGTGTGTCGATGTATGGTGGTAGATTTTCATGGTCATTTATGCCAACCGGTGAAGCAAATATGACGAAAATATCGCGATTTGGATTCAAACGTGCGGCTGACTCAATCGCACACGCTTGTCTAGAAAAACGATAAAAGAAACGATCAATCAACCATAATTTTAAACTGAGAACGGTCACCAAACGTACTTGGCATTTAACTTGGCACTGCCGGTTGGATTGCATGATGTTTCATGGAAAAAAATCGAATTACCAATTTTCGGCTGTTTTTCTGCATCCAAAATGTCCACAAAATATTTTATCGCATTTTGTACGTCATTGTTTGAAACCAACTTTGAATATTTGTAACACGGAATTTTATTGAAATTATTATTATTATTATTATTATTGAAAATAAATGTACTCATGAAAAAACACAATATAAACACGCACAATAAAATAAATAAAAATTTCCGACGAAAATAAGCGACGAATTGCGCTTGTCTCTGATGCATTTCGATGAAATACTTTCCGTTCAAATTCTCTAAAAAAAAAGTGAAGAAAAAAGTCATTTTTAAAAAAATATTCATTGAATTTTTGTTGAAAAACGTCATTTTGAATTTTTGATTTACAAAAACATATTTTATACGACCAGCTGACCAGCATTTTTTTAAACATTTTTCAAAAAAGACGTACTGAAAGGAGAGAGGAGAAGGGAGAAGCGAGAGAGAAGAGAAGGAGAGAGTTTTGAATGAGATGTGAGTAAAGGATCTCAATCATAATCGATGTTGTTGTTATTATTCATAGAATAACTTTGGTTAAAAGCTGTAAGTGACGCCAGACAGACGCGTTGCACAAAATCAATTTGTTTCAAATGGTAGTAATCGTCAAACGGTTACATTTACTTACATTTCAGGATGATGGTGCAACCTTTTGCTCTGCCATTGAATTTTATGAATTTAAAATAGCAAAAATATTAGAGAATTTCGCTATAATTTAATTATGCAATACGATTTGGGTTTTTCGCTTAATAATAATCGGAACTGTTCACAAAAACAGCACTGAAGGTCACTTAATATGACATTACTTGTGTACTTTTAGCATAATTTAAATGTAAAAATGGAAAACTAATAAAAATCTTAAATAATTGAGGTATCAAACACGGAATTAAATTCAACTCTTGTACTCCAATTGATTTCACTTTCAGAGCTATAATGTCGTTCATTCACTGTCTCACATATGACTGATTTCACTTTCTCTTTGTTTGTGACATGAAACGTTATATGGAAACCAAATGACGTAATCGTCTACTATGCGCAGAGCTCTGCGGCCAATATTGTGTTGAGATACTTCTTCATTCAGCTCTAGTATTGATATTAGTCGACGTGCTTTAACTAGTAAGCGGATAACTTGTCAATACGGAAGCGGCTTCGAAGGCATACACTTTTTATCCGATGCTATCACGCAGCTATGACAATAGCTGCGGTCCTCGATGAGCCATTTACGCGTAGCAAGCAAAAAGCTTGCGGATCAGATACACAAGTATACCCAAAAATAAACTACGAAAAAAAGAAAAAAAATGATGATAGGTCATGCAAAAGAAAACATATTCAATTGTATAAGTGATATCAATTTAATTGAGAGAAAGAACACAAATAAGAAACAAAATCGGACGGTTTTTTGTTTGAATCAATCTCGGTGTATTTGGCTGAATTCTTATTAACTAACTACTTGTCATCATTTTTACTTAACAAAATGTATTTTTTACACTACATTACGATAACATTGGATGCCGGTCCATTCGAACGTCTGGAAAATTAAGTCACTGAACCGACAAAGCATAGAATTCGTTGAATTCAAATCGACAAAAGATCAGCGACACAAAGTGACAAACTCATTCACCATAAATAACACATTTAATAAAGCAAAGATGGTATTAGAAGTGTGTGTCAATAACGTACCGAAATTATGCCCAAACTGTCACACTGCTAGCGCCACGACGGAATTCAATGTTATCTACACTAAGTTGCCGCCAAATACTGAAAAGACTTTTGCTCAGCTGCAATCAACGGACTGGAACTCCATAGTTGTCCGTAGTGGCGCTAATAGTGCTCAGAGTTTTGCATTTTATACAGTCTCTTATGGGGCATAATTTCGGTGTTATCAATAAGGATAAATGTTACAATTAAAATAATGATACACGAAGTTGTCCAAATTACACATGAACGCATGTATCCATCTTTAAAAAATAAAAAATGAACATTTATTTTATCTCAAAAGAATTGTCGGAAATTAGTGAATTATGAAGATATTCGCTTACTGATTTCCGAAGGTAATCGGTTTGTACTGGTTTGTATCGGAGTTCGGATTACTATCGGCGTATTTACGATTGCATTTGCACATTGAACTGGAACTGATGTTACAACCTAATAGCAAAACAATCACGTGGAAATTTAGTCAATCATTATGATACTTCTGCGTATTATATTTGGGTCTTCATATCTTCTTCATTGGATCTTAGAAATGATAGATTTACTCACATTGCCACGTAAATGTTCCAGTGCATACGATTGATTTCGATTTATTATGACTTCGTTTTGAACATTGTGATTATTTAACATGAAATTGGAAGAAATTGTTAGTACTGTGCATAATTAAAGAAAAATAAATGTTAATAAAATTACCTGGCCTACATTCATGGGGTGTAATTGGAATAAAAGTGGCCTCGGGTTGTGAATTTGTCGGTTCACGTGAATTTTGGACTAACGCAGGGTTCGGGAATAGTGTGTACTATGATGATAATTAAGACCAAATTATGTGTACAAATAGTTATATATGGTACACTTATATTTACTCACATAGTCAGGTGGCGGTGCGGTTGGATCTAGTGCATTTCGATTTGAAACACATGTTTGTTGATTTTCTTCTCCGATGGCCATGATTTGGAAACAGTTAATCTCTAAACATGAAAATAAATCAACTCAATAGATTAAAAAGAGCGAAAGGTTTCACACAAAATATACACACAAAATGAATTATATTAATACGGAGTTATCTTAAATTTAATATTAATTTATTGACTGTAGGAAATCAACTCATTTAAATAATCATAGGTGTTTACGGAAAATAATTCAGAGGGTTGATTTAAAAGAATGTTAATTTTTGATAATGAATATCTCTGATTATCGATTTTCATTGTGGAGCGTACATGCGTGCGGCAACGTATTAAGTCGCCGCCGTTCACTACTTTGTATATTGTAAGTCACGGTCAATGCCCGAATTCTGAATTGAGATTATTTGCGGAAAGTCCAATACATGGTATGCGGAATGAAAGATACACATTTTTTATTATATTCAATACTTCAGAAATAGTTTTACCTTTTCGTCACTTTAAACAGCTTCTTGACTACGGAAAAAAGCTTTTTATATTCACTTAAATAAGGCAACTCCTTTCTCGCTCTTATTTGTTTCGACTGAGTTCACTGTTATTCACAAAACAATGCTGTTTCCACTGAGGTTTCTTTTCAAATGTTTTTCTAAACGTGCCAAAAGATCTAAAAATATACACCCAATCACATATTTAATGTTCGTATGCATAAGAACGTATAAACATACGTGTTTGCTCATATTCGGACTGGGTTTAAAAAAAAATTCGATTCTGTGAATGAATAACGTCATACAATACAAACTTTATAAATTTGTCTCAAATGGTAGAAATTGTCAAGCGTTTACCGCTTAAATTGCATTGGAATATAAACATGACATTTACTTACATTTCCAGATGGTGGCACATCCTTATGCTCTGCCATTGAATTTTATGAATTCACAAAAGCAAAAATACTGAAGAATTTTGCTATAATTTAATTATTCAATACGAATTAAGTTTTTGCTCAATAATAATCGGAAATTGTTCACAAAAACAGCACCGACAAAACTCTTGTAAGCTAACTGATTTCACTTTCAGAACTGTAATGTCGTTCATTCACTGTCTCACATAGGACTGATTTCACTTTCTCTTTGTTTGTGACATGAAACCTTATATGGAAACCAAATGACGTAATCGTCTACTATGCGCAGAGCTCTGCGGCCTGTATTGCTGAGATCTAGTATTGATATTAGTCGACGTGCTTTGACTAGTAAGCGGATAACTTTTCAATACGGAAGCGGCTTCGAAGGCATACATTTTTTATCCGATGCTATCACGCAGCTATGACAATAGCTGCGGTCCTCGATGAGCCATTTACGCGTAGCAAGCAAAAAGCTTGCGGATCAGATACACAAGTATACCCAAAAATAAACTACGAAAAAATGAATATAAATGATGATAGGTCATGCAAAAGAAAACATATTCAATTGTATAAGTGATATCAATTTAATTGAGAGAAAGAACACAAATAAGAAACAAAATCGGACGGTTTTTTGTTTGAATCAATCTCGGTGTATTTGGCTGAATTCTTATTAACTAACTACTTGTCATCATTTTTACTTAACAAAATGTATTTTTTACACTACATTACGATAACATTGGATGCCGGTCCATTCGAACGTCTGGAAAATCAAGTCACTGAACCGACAAAGCATAGAATTCGTTGAATTCAAATCATGATTCAAATCGACAAAAGATCAGCGACACAAAGTGACAAAATCATTCACCAGAAATAACTCTGTTAATAAAGCAAAGATTAAAAGTGTTTGTCGTAATCGCGCTTGGATCCTTTTGTAATAAGGAAATATGTCGCAATAAAAACGATGATACACACAGTTGTCCAAATTACACATGCATCTGTACATGCATCTTTAAAAAAATAAAAAATGAACATTTATTTTATTTCAAAAGAATTGTCGGAAATTAGTGAATTATGAATATATTCGCTTACTGTCGTCTGATGTTGTATCGGTTTGTGGCGGGACCGGAGTTTGGGTTACTATCGGCGTAAATGAATATTGAACTGGAACTGATGTTACAACCTAATAGCAAAACAATCACGTGGAAATTTAGTCAATCATTATGATACTTCTGCGTATTATATTTGGGTCTTCATATCTTCTTCATTGGATCTTAGAAATGATAGATTTACTCACATTGCCACGTAAATGTTCCAGTGCATACGATTGATTTCGATTTATTATGACTTCGTTTTGAACATTGTGATTATTTAACATGAAATTGGAAGAAATCACGGGGGACGGCAGTCCCCCAAGTGACGCAATACCCCTATACATATGAAATATGTATATTTTGCGTCACTCTATATATAC
>NW_022202427.1:0-6240 GCF_009176525.2 Contarinia nasturtii | reverse complement strand
CTAGACGTATCGTATGATACATAAAAGAAACAACAGTAATGCTTAAGTCGCTTGTAAACGAACCAAGTGAATAGCGGAGACGCACATTAACGAAGTGAGTGTATTGCGGCAACGGATAACAACGTTCGTTGTCGCTATTCACTCACTTCGTTTTCGTGCGTCTCCGCTATTCACTTGGTTCGTTTGCAAGCGACTTACGCATGCTACAATATATGTTACATGCCTCAATTCATTTGCTTTGGACTATAATACGCTAGTGCTTGCTAGTCGCTGCTAGTTGCTGCTAGTTTCACTCGTTTTTCTAGTATGAATGTCCCCTAGAAAGGAATCATTTTACATACGATTTGCGCACTTGAATCTTTCTGATGTTTTGTTTGTAAAAATGAACGGTCTAAAAGCATTTAAATTCGTGGACTAGAGAACATGACCAAAAATTCGTCGAGTTCACCAATTGTTTTTTTTTTTTTAATAACAGTTCAAAATGTGTGCTTCTTAAAGAAGCCTTCTTTGTATACGTTGGTAATGTAAAGTTTAAAAGAAAAATTAACATAATTTTTCAAAAATTGCAAAGAAATTTTCCTCCCTTCGCACATTTCAGGCAAATTTTTTTTAAAACAGAACGATAGTCAATATGTTCCTTGGACTCTAGGGAACAAAAAAGTAGGTATCCTTTCTAGGTCGGCAACAGCCGTCGGCGATATTCGAGTTAAAAATCTTGATGTTGGAGTTAGTGTCATACTAGAGAAGTGTTAGAAAGGTATTAAAGTTCAAAGAAATTAAAAATTCGGCAGTGGCAGTTAGGCCAGTAGTGTTAAATTTACGATAAATGTGGAAAAATCGTAGAAAAATGTAAATCATCTCGGAAAAAACATGTGATTAACATATTTCTTTTATGTCCTAAATCAAAAGAGCGTCAAATTTTGGGTATATAATTTTGATTATCCCAAAAATATAAAAAAAATGTTTATCAAAGTAGAAAAGGAGCCCACAAAAATGTGTAATTTGCGGAACCCACCAAAGTCTTAAACTACAGCTCACGCAAAAATAGGTCGAGCTCACCCAAATATTCACTGCTGACTACGACCGGGTTTTCGAGGGTTAGCTTTATACTAAATTATAATGGATATATTGTTATGTATGAGATAAATAATGAATGATGTATATTTTACATTCTTAGACTCTGACGTTAATAAATTCATTTATTTAAATTGTCTAATAATTTGACATACATTCAGATGTCAAATAAAATGCAACTGTTGACAGAATGTCAATTAATTTACTCATTGTTTACAATAGAAAATGTCATATTTCAACAATCATACATTCAAGGCAACAGTTTACTGAACTCAAATCATGTGTGTTTTACATCAACCGCTTATCTTGGAACAGTGAACCCAAAATTTAATCAACTTAGGAAACTTATTTCGAAACAACTCACAACACACCTCTTGACACATAGAGTCAGTCAATATTGTGACTGTTTTTTTTTTCAATTAGCACACAATAATCATATCACAAGTACGTTTTAAAATTTATTAATGATTTTCTGTATACACTATACAGTCCACTGCTTAAAAGATAATCACAGCGGACGGCAGTTCGCGCGAGTGACGAAACCACATTAGTGTGTTGAAAAGTCGACTTGCTATATATACACGTAATTTCCAAATTCTAACCTGGAGGGCCTTTAGCCGCGATTGGTGTATGGTTGGAAAGCCCTTGGGCCATAGATCAAGAAAAAATAACAAAATTTGAAAATCGGTCCGCCTGTCTTCAAAATATGGTCCTTTCAAGAAAAGGGTCAAAATTCAGTTCTACGGCCATAGATGGCACTAAATGAGGGCTTTGACCCCTGAAACATCGATATTCTGATTCTAAAGCTCAATATCTTTCCAACGATACCTCAAACGTCGAAATCGATTAATCTGTTCGACAAATTTATTATTTTAAAAATGTCATATGAATTTCTTATATTTTCTTATAAAAATTATTTGGTATATCTGTCTGTCCGCGATTTTGCGTAGTTCTTTCTGATCTTTTCGAAACTTTCTGGGATTAAAGTACATAAAAAACTAAGACTTTTTTGTTCGGGCACTTTTCGATTTGGCCGTCATGTTGGCCGTGGCCGGCCTCCAAATGTCACTTTTTGACTTTTGTCCCAACGGTCACCGAGGCACATACACTTGACACAACCCGGACATATGCACATCGTTGGAAAGGTCTTGAAGTGAGCTATCGAATGGTATCATTTTTGGTTTAAAAATTTCAAGTTGGAGTGGCCAAATTGGCCAAAAACCAAAAAGTTACCGTTCGGCCGGACACATAACGGCTATTACCTCGAAAACAAGCTCAACGATTTTTTTGAAAATTTCACCGATGTTAAGTCCAAGTCTAAGCTATAATATGCCGCATAGCTCATATCCCAGAAAATTCTTGTTTTCGAGATATGGCCTTTGATAGTGCGAATATGGCCAAAAATGGCCAAAAATGACAAGGTGTCGCATTGTTATTACTATTTACATTGGATTCTTATTAAATCGATGAAAGATTTTTTTTGAAATTATCGTAATTTATAAACAAATTAATTTTTTTTATAAAAATTTCAATGAAAAACGTTAGAAAAATATTTAATGACATGTTTTTTTTTCAACGATTCAATAAATATGTATGTGTATGAATTTTAAATGAAGAGCTTATATATTGTCAAGCCAAAAAATGTATTATTGTGAAATGACATAGTGACATTTACATCAGCGCCGTATATCGAATTAATTTCGCTTGACAAAGGGGAAATATTTTGACAGATAGTACTCAATCCTTTCACAAAAATGTCTAGATGTATGAAATATGAAATTTTAACAACAAATAACTACATGTTTGATAGTCTCCCCGCATAAGATCGATAAAATACTGAATCTTATGTCCCCTCTCACCAGGCCAGAAGGTGGATTATCGTCGGGAGAGGTGCATGCGGTTAGTCACAAATGAAATGAAAAGAAATCTACAAAAATGTTAGTATAAATGGTGAACTATGCAAAAGGTCATGCAAAAATGGCCATATTAATGGCATATTCTTTGGAAAGGTCTTAAAGTAAGCTCTCGAGTGGTGCCAATACTTAAAAATTGGTGGACTTAAAAATTTCATGTGGGGTTGGCCAAATTGGCCAAAAACCAAAAATTGACCGTTGGCCGCATACATAACGGGTATTTTTTCGAAAAAGACTGCATATGTTCTCTTAAAAATTTCATCAATTTAAGCCCCAAGTAAAAGATAAAAAAATATGCATACCACACACCACAGAAAAAACCACTTTTCCCCATTATGAACCACAATTTATATGATTTTGATCCAAAAATAACCTAAAAATCCATATTTTCATTGTATTTGAAAAAGATTCAAATTCATGTTTCTTGAATCTTTAACATTGAAAATAGCGCTTACAAAACTATTGATATCAATTTTGTGACGAAAATAGTTGATAGATATATTTTTTGTGTACTGTGAATATAAACTTATACCACTTTTTTTCGTCACAAAATTGATATCAGAAATTTTGTGTTTCAAATTTTGGTTTCGTCACTCGTTCTTCACCTCGATAGAGGTTTTTTATTTGATAATGTTTATACTATTAATTTTTTGTTGTTACAGTGATGAGATGACCTGCATTTTTTTTAATATAATGCCGCTTAAAATCTTATATAAATACAGACATTTTACTATTTTAAGTATATCTTATGATATTGGGTGTATCAATTAATTTTTACCGTTTTTTGGGTGAAAATGTAAGTTTATTTTATAGAAACCGTACAATATTTTTTACCCAATGTATTGCTCTCTCATAAGTCATTGCTATGACTTCTAGCTATATTTCTGGGAGCATGTCGATTCCGCGTCGGAAGAAGTCTTCTTCTTTTGAAGCTATCCAGTCATCGACTCATTTTCACATTTTTTCAACATTTTGAATGCGTACATCGGCTGATTTTGATCGATCGGAACAAGGGATAATCAGAAGGAGCAAGGTCTGGAGAGTACGCCGGTTGATCAAAGGTTGGAGAGTACGCCGGTTGAATATATCAAATTTTGAAAAATAATTCGACTATTTTGTGTCGCAGTTTTTTGCCATTTTTCTCTCAGTACTCTGCTTAAACGTATTGGTTGTAGTTGATACGAATCCCCCGTGACAGTTTTACGCAGTTTCGGCAGGTTTAATATGCATAATACACCGCACTCCTTTAATCCCGTCATATACTGAGCACTACCGAGAAACCATGAAAATTCGGCAATTCTGTCTATTTTGATTATTGTGCGGGATTGAACCCTGACTTTTACGCCTGGGGTTGCCGCAGCAGATGCCGTCTTCACTTACAGATACAATACAATACAAAAATTCCTTCCTATCGTATCTTTGGAGCAGTGTGTAAAACGTGAAGAAACGCCTTACAACGACTTTTGGCTTCAATTCGCGTGGCACCCAATTTCTTTGTCCTTGCCTCATCATCAATGACTTAAAACGACTGATTTATCAAAATATAATGCTTCTACTGGTTTCTGATGCATTTTCATGCATCTTTATCGAATGAACAACGCCAATAGCCCATCATTCAACATTTTTGGTGAGTTAACAGTTTTTCAACAAATTCACCACTTGTTTTTCACCAAATTCAACTTTCTCTGTGGCAACTGAGAGGTCTCATCTCCCGCAAGTTTCCATAACTTTTATTTGTATTTCCACTTTGTTTAAAGTGAAAAAATCGAAGACAAAAGGACCCCAGGGAAAAACATAGAATCACGATCCATCTTGAATCGGTTCAAAAATAATGACACTGTGTCGAAAATAAATCTTTCTGCTCTGAATTGGATTAGTAAATGTCACATGTACAAAATGCAATTGGATTCCCCTGTCAAACTTCATCCAAGTTTAAGTGGCGACATCTAATAGTCAGCGGTAAAAATTAATTGATACACCCAATATAAAGTGAAACTGTTATCATTATCAGTAGATAAAAGTTCTTACTCAGTAAAAAAACAAAAACTAAAACTGTGAAGTGGACGGTTCTTTAAAGTTGAGTGCAAACAAACAATATTTTTCTCAGTGGGCCAAGGCTCACACTTGACTACTTTTGATTTATTTTTGTTATTTAGATGCTTTCCATAAATATTAAATTCCAAAAGTGTTAATTTTCTCTTTGCAAACTTTTGCCGTCAGTTTTTACGTTTTAAGTTTTAAAATTGCAAATAAAGAAGTTTTATTGAAATTTAAATGTTTTTATTGAACTTTATGTCCCACATTTGCTGAAAACCATAATGCAATTGTAGATGGTATAGTTTTGGTTTGAATCCAATTTCTGAAATGTACACACTTTTTGATATAACGAATTTACATATGCAATTTGTATACATTTCTCGATAAGAGCAAGAATATCCTTAAAATCCAGATGAAACTGTATGTTGAATCTCTAACTGATGCATAAATAAGAGCAGAAAATATGAATATTCACTTTCAACAATTGATTGAATGATGAAAACCCTTTTGAGCATTTTCAAATAGTTATTCATCTTCTGAGAGTTGAGAAAAATCATATTTTTCTTAGTTAAAATACTTTTACATATAAACATAGCTTATTACGTATACTCAGCTAGTACTCTAGTGTATTATGTTTGGCAATTAACAGTCAAAGATATCTGTGACAGGGTTGCAAACAAAAGCGCAAACGTTGCATACCTTCCGGATGTTAAGCGCGATAAACAAAAAATCATACAGCAAATATCCAAAAGAGTGGTAACTGTATAATGCAAAAAAATGTACCGCGGACTTAAGAGATTATGTTGGGTTTGTTATATGAGATAATTTCACATATTTTAACATTCTTTTGTTGTTTTTTCGTACACATTTTTTCGACATTGGATTTGTTTACCGATAAAATTAATGAACTAATACATAGCCTATGAACAAACTATAACTTTGTGTTGTTGATTTGCTCCAAAGCTTATTTTTGCTCATGTTAGAAAAAAGATTCAAATATTAAAATAAATTCTCTTAATGCGTGTAGAACACAAAGCGGTATTCAATGAAAACTTAGTTCTGACAAGACCCCAAACATCCGGCCAAAGTCTAGTTTATTGAGCTTCTTATGGGTAATGTAAAAGTTGAAAGAGCGTGAAGCTTTTGGCTATATACAGGGGGAGGAAAATTTTTTAAGCCTGACATCTAGACGGCACTATATACAAATTGTTCTTGT
>NW_022202426.1:0-6486 GCF_009176525.2 Contarinia nasturtii | reverse complement strand
TCACTTTCGGAGTGGCATGAATGCTATGACAAATGGTTCGAGCGAATACAAAAGTGTATTGATCATCATGGCGAATATTTTGAAAAACAATAAAACCATTTTCGATGAAACCCCATTGTCTTATATATGTTTTTGAAAAAACTTAAATAGTGACCCTCGTACACATTTTTTTATTCAAAGTATTGTCCATCGCTAGCCACTACTTTTTCCCATTTTCCAGGCAATTCATGGATTCCGTGCCAAAAGAATGGTTGTTGTTTTGAACGAAACCACGAACCGACCCAATTTGCAATTTCCTCCGAAGAAGTGAAGCGTTTGCCTGCCAATTCGTTTTGCATCGTTCGAAACAAGTAGTAATCAGAAGAAGCAATGTCTGGTGAATACGGCGGGTGGGGTAGAACTTCCCATCCTATTGTCGACAAGTATTGTTTGACGACATTTGCAATATGTGGCCGAGCATTGTCATGTTGAAGAATTAACCGGTTGTGTTTTCTCCTCCATTCTTTCCGATCTTTGTCCAATGCTCGCTTCAATCGCATCAGTTGTAGTCGATAGCGATCTCCTGTGACTGTGTTCAGACAACATTCAATATGGGGTTTTCCGTAAATAAAATACTTCGATGTAACAAATAGATCTTAATTACTTTAATTTTAATATATAATAATAATGCAAAAATGATAATAATGTTTGAAAATAGATTGATTTGAAAATGAAACGAATAAGTGTATAAATGACTAATCGATGCTATGTTAATGCTTATGCGAACGCGACTGTTGTGTGTGAGCGGCACTGCCGAACTGAATGTGCAAAAAGTGAATGTGCCGAGCTGAATGTGACGCACTGAATGTGTTTAATGTTACACGAAACGTTGCCATTTCGGTAAGATGTTTTTATGCTTGTCGAAGTGAATCGTGGTCCACATTTCCAATTCTGTTCATGCTGCCCCAAGACTGCCCAAGATCCATGGCAGTCTTTGCTCTTTTCCTCGTCTCATGGCTTATTGTCGCTTCCTATCAATATATAACATCGAATGACTTTTTGAATGTAACTTAAAATGAAATGTATTGACCTGGATTGGTGTTTTCATTTTTATAGAGCAAAAGAAAACACCCAAATAAAAGTTCTCGTATGGTGAATGATGTTACTGTTGATTGGCCTCTGACTCATGACAATCAACTGGCAGCTTGCATAATTTTGTCACGGGTCTTTTGTATGAACCGTTTTGTGTTTTGACGGTGGCTACTCGAACAAATCCATCCGAACCAGGATGTACTGCGACGACTCTTCCACGAGCCCATTCATTTACCGGCATATGATCGTCCTTTACTAACACCTGGTCATTTTTTAACTGGTGATTCGTTACTCGCACCACCGCCAGAACATTCATCAGCAAAATTAACTTTGAGCAACAATTATTTGGCAATACAACGTTTGATTCAACAGTTTTGGGAAAAATGGTCATCGGATTGGCTGTCACATTTGCAAGGCCGACCGAAATGGTATCAACAACAGCCAAATTTAGAGGTAAATGAACTGGTGTTAGTAAAAGACGATCATATGCCGGTAAATGAATGGGCTCGTGGAAGAATCGTCGCAGTACATCCTGGTTCGGACGGATTCGTTCGAGTAGCCACCGTCAAAACACAAAACGGTTCATATAAAAGACCCGTGACAAAATTATGCAAGCTGCCAGTTGATTGTCATGAGTCAGAGGCCAATCAACAGTAACATCATTCACCATACGAGAACTTTTATTTGGGTGTTTTCTTTTGCTCTATAAAAATGAAAACACCAATCCAGGTCATTACATTTCATTTTAAGTTACATTCAAAAAGTCATTCGATGATATAAATTGATAGGAACGACAACAAGCCATGAGACGAGGAAAGGAGCAAAGACTGCCATGGATCTTGGGCAGTCTTGGGGCAGCATGAACAGAATTAGAAATGTGGACCACGATTCACTTTGACAAGCATAAAACATCTTAACGAAACGGCAACGTTTTCGTGTAACATTAAACACATTCAGTGCGTCACATTCAGCTCGGCACACTCACTTTTTGCACATCCAGTTCGGCAGTGCCGCTCACACACAACAGTCGCATTCGCATAAGCATTAACATAGCATCGATTAGCATTTATACACTTATTCGTTTCATTTTCAAATCAATCTATTTTCAAACATTATTATCATTCATGCATTATTATTATATATTAAAATTAAAGTAATTAAGATCTATTTGTTACATCGAAGTATTTTATTTACGGAAAACCCCATATTAAATGTCTCTGAACAGTGATCTCGGCTGAATATACGCACAGTATATATAAACAAAGCAGTCAGTCAGTCTTATTTTTACACATACAGCCTCTAAGTTTGACATTTCTTGCGTCTTAAATTCTTCACCATCAAGTTCCGATTTAAGTGCGATCAACACACCACCTCCATTTTCTTCATTCATTTCTGCTTCTTCTCTATCCTTCCTAAAAGTTTTGTATTGGCTGTCCATAAATTCGCTATTTGCTTGTGAAACATGTAACATGTCTCTGATAGTGCAATTATATCATAAATTGAAGCACTTGTCGATTGAATCAGTTGATCAGCTTTGTTGTTTACGCTTCTCATATTATGATAATAAACAGAAAGATGAACATTGTCAACAATATTTTTACCTTTCTTCGAAACAGGACATATTTCAGTGTCATCTGCTAGATTCCCCTGTGAGGTGATTGTCCGATTTGGTTCAGCGAAAAATCCAGATTCTGTTCGCCTGATTTATTATGTCCCTTTTCTATTTCCATTCGATCCACTCCATTGACTAGGCTACAAATATATTTCCTTACAAATGGTTTGATATTACAGTTTGTTGGCCAGAAGTTTGGTACGTTTATTGCTGCTGCTCCCGTATTATTCGTTTCAATTTTAAACGTTACAAAGGCTAATCGATTCACATCTTGGTTTCTCTTTGTAAGTCTAAACACTCTAAACTTACTGCCGTTTATATTTGTTTTATTTATAATAAATTCTTTGATTTTACATGCTGTTACGCTCGGATGAAACTTTGCCACATAGAATTCATTTTCAAGTCTCTCTTCTTTATTGCTACTACCCACTGTAATAATTTCATGCGTCAATGGCTGCGAATTGTCACTATTCATTGAGTCCACCTCCATATCTTTGTTGTTCACTGAACTTTCCAGTTCATTCATAGCTTTCTCTCAATTCATCCAACCAATTGTTGCACGTTTCAAGTATTCTGGACCTTCGCCTATAACATACATCCAAAAACAGACGAGAAATAATTAATTTGGTGTCTTTTTGTGAAGTTTAAGATGGTCCTTTTTTCATGGAAATGCTATATTTTAAGAAGTGAGCTATTATTGTGGGTTTCCCTGCTCGCAAAACACAATTTTGTCTTTAATTAGATAGTTCTCAACAAACTCTATCGATTTCAACAATAATTGGTTGATAATGGAGCAAGTAACGGAGGTTTAACCTTACGTTTCGGCACTAAATTTTCGAATAATGGCTCTAAAACATCTTCCAAAGAAGATCCTACCATACAAACACCCCTTTATCAAAGTTCGGTTTGTCGACGTCTCTAGCCTTATATAGTAGTGCCCTAACATAATCAATGCAAAAGAAACCACTTGCACTTGGTTCGTGGTTCAATAGAGCGATGAATATATCACTATCCAAAATGATGAATTTTTCAGTGCAACATGCTATAAGGCTTGCTATAAGGTGAAGTAAACACCCAAATTTGACACCATTTGGAATTTTGTCGTAACTTATTTTGCTGATTCCTAATGATCGTGTTTAAATCTATTGTTTTGGTTCAAATTTGGATGTGCTGTAACCATAGGAATCACCAAAAATGAATTTTGCTTGACCAACCCGGTACCCAAATTTGGTACTCGATGACAGTTTTGAAAGGTTTGAGCACTTAAATTGGAAATACGACCGGACTTTTTGCTTTTTATAGAATCTTAATATTCATATTAAGTCCATGAAACACGATACATGGTTCGAAGACAGATTGGTTCATCTTTAGACGCATGCAGAATTTGTTTTGAACTTAGCTGTCCAAAACCATTTGAGATACTTTTTCGTAAATCCAATTTGTACGACATTCTTATTGGATGTATTACAACGGATCTGGTTTGACAGTAGTTTCGAGGTACTGATAAATGAACTACATACGTTGGTTGACATTTTTCGGTTTGTTAATGTAGCGAAATCAACGCTTCAATTTAGTCCAAATGTTTATGGGACATATGTTAGTTTAAACTTTGTCGTTAATTGAACAAAAACTCGAGAGGGGTAAGCAAAAAATCCAATTATGTCTAATGTAACAGTGTAATGTAAAAATAAGGGGGTTTTGATTACACTCGGGAAAAGTTTAATTACTGGGGGGGGGGGGGGAGAATTTGGCTCAAGAAATCCTACCAAATCACAAGAATTTTTTTCGGCAACCCTAGTAAATCGGAAGAAATTTCTCACTTTTCAGATGAGCTAAAAAAAGTCTTCATTTTTCGAATCAAAAACCCTAACAAATATGTCATTGAAATAATGGGTCTTTCAGTTACGATTCATAGCAATTTCTGTTTGATTTATTTCTTTGAATTGCACACGTAATCATCCGTGCAAAAAAATGTTTACTACTGAAATGGTTGATTATATTATATATATGTATCACGAACACATATATATATATTTATCTTTTCAGGTGCAATCATCTTTGGCTCGGATCAAGAAGTACGTGAAGTAATGCGTGCCGTTCGTCGAAACAACGCAACTGGAACGTTTTCATGGATTGGTTCGGATGGTTGGAGCGCACGAAATCTGGTTTCTGACGGAAATGAACCTGAGGTAAATAACACATATACTTTGATGAAATGTAGAATATGAGTTACACTTGAAATTTTATATAATGAAGTAGTTACAGCCTAATTTATGAGAATGTAAAAGTTAATTCGGTTTTTGCGTTCAGAAGGAAATTTTACACAAAGTTGCCATGAATCTAAATACAGTGTTATTAGGAACTTTGGTATGTTGAAATGTTGTAAACAAAACTCCTTCCAACATTCTTTGAAAATCATCTTCAGTATTGAAAAAAAAGAGCGGTATTTTTCGCCACAACGATTCATACCCGTGTGGAAAAAAGTGACTGACTGACTATTTAGCTAAAATCAGCTGAAATTGAATTTTGTTAACTAAATTCGTCTACCCAGTCGAATCTAGTCGTCTATGTATCTCATTTTAAATAGATGACTAATTTGGGACGTTTTCGTCTGTAGTCAACTGCGATTGAAGTTGAATTAAGTTATATTTTTCTCTACTAGGATTGACTGAAAAATCAACTTAAAACAACTTCAATCTCAGTTGGCTCTAGTCAAAAACGTCCCAAATTAGTTAACTGACTAGTCAGTCAGTAATTTTCCACAAGGGTATGTAAAGTAAAGATTGTCTACATTCGACATCTTCGATCCATAATGTAATATGTAAAACATTTACCAAAAAAATCCAAATTTAGATGACATACTCGTTTCACGGTTTTAAAATGACAGAGCTGCACTTTTCTAACATCGAAATGGATAATTTGTGTAACAAGATAAAATTTCTTCACTATAATTCATTCATTAGATAACTATAATATATGGTTTTCTGACTTTTGAATAATATACTTTCAATGATATAAACCGTAAAATAAATTTGAACAAAGTTTGAATTTACCAGGGAGAGAGAGAGAGAAAATGTGCTTGTTCAGTGACTATATTTAATATATACATTATTATATACACTGCCACCAGAAAGTTTGGGGGCAAACAAATTTTTTTCATACAATTTCATACAAATTGAATTATTTCGGAGCATTATTTAATATATTTCGGAAATAGCTAAACCCAATTTTTTTTGCACACTTATTGTTCTATTTATGGAGAGTAAACTAGTTACGTTTTACCAAAAAATATCTACGCGTTTATAAAATATCCGATGTTTGCCCTTTCAAGTGTGAAAAAGAATTATTTTTCATACAAAATTTGTCATTTTTTACACTTGAAAGGGCAAACATCGGATATTTTATAAACGCGTGGATATTTTTTGGCAAAACATCACTAGCTTACTCTCCGTAAATAGAACAATAAGTGTGCAAAAAAATTTGGGTCTATCTATTTCTGAAATATATACAGGGTGTCTCAAATAATAGGCTCGTTAGAAAAATTTTAAAATTTCAAAAAACCCTTTGGGGGGTATGTTGGGGGTAAAAAATAGAAAATTTCTATCGGAGCAGAATTTTGAATTTCTCCCCAGGGGGCGCAGGGGGGTCGATTTCCCCTAAAAATGAGTATCTTCCAAAATCGATCAAAATAAAATGAAAAATAAGTTTGAATATATATCCATTTATGGTTGCCATGTGTTCTAGGGATCTCCCTCCACAAGATAGACCCATTTGTAGGTCGATCAAAATGCAAGGGGGAGGGG
>NW_022202425.1:0-2852 GCF_009176525.2 Contarinia nasturtii | reverse complement strand
ATCGTTTGTTCATACCCCCGTCAAATCATTCGCTGACGCATTACGAAGTGGTGCACAGACTCAATCGGCCAAACGACCGCGCGTTGATAACTCACCGAAAATTCCTCCGAAAGCTAAAACCACGAAATTTGAAGCCCCACCGCCAAAAGTGGGTACAAAATCAGCCACACATCGTCTGAATGTTGTAGTAAAGCCGAAACGAATTGAAAAACCAGTGTTTAAAAAGGCAATTTGGATCTCTGGCTTCAAGCCAATGACCACATCCGAAGAAATTATCGAATACATTGTGAAAGAAACATCGGTAAACGAACAATCGAGATTCAATGTGCACAAACTGGTGAAAAAAGACAAAGATGTCACCACATTGAAGTTCGTTTCGTTCAAAATCGAATTAAATGAAGATGATTTTGACATTTTGATGAATCCGGAAGTGTGGGAAGAGGATGTGCTTGTGCGTGAGTTCTTGCAGAACAAAACTTTGGGTGATTTTTTCCCGCCATTAAATCCGAAAAACATCAGCAAGTCACCGGCACCAGATTCAATGGATTTGACCATATCACCGAGCATAGTCACCGAATAGTCGAACAATCAGGCCACATCGAACAAAACGAAGAACGAACATTGACACAGCATCGAAAACAAACAAAAAACTCGCCAAAAATAGTCTCGAAGCACACAAAACTAAATGTGTATATACAGAATACACATTCAATTCGGGACAAAGTAGATGAGGTACGATTAGCAACAAAATCGTGTCCATTTCATATAATTTCTTTCTTCGAAACGTGGCTTCAAATGAACATTACTGACATTGAACATTTTGGCAAACGTTATAATGTGTATCGTGGTGATCGGACGGAACTCACAAGTGATAGAATTGATGGTGGAGGAGTGCTGATTGCTGTTGAATGCCAATTTAACAGTGAAAGGCTGATTCTATCGGAGCGCAGCGGACTTGAGCACGTATGTGTAAAAATTTCGTTCAATTCAGGCAATATTTATGTATTTGCTGTGTACATTCGGTCGGTACATGAAACCGCAAAATTCTTGGAATTTGCTGAGATCGTCAAGCTGATTCCATACAATGAACATGACATTGTAATTGTATGTGGTGATTTTAATCAGCCAGGTGTCAAATGGGTCAAAGCCGATGACGGTGAATATTATTTGCCAATTAATGTGTCCACAGAAGGTGGCATTGCTGTTTTTGACACAATGTTCGACTGTGGATTCCAACAACTGTCAAATATCGTGAATCCAGCCGGCAATGTTTTGGATCTTGTATTCACAAACAGGTTCTACGAAATGTCGTTGATTGAATCGACAAGGCCATTGGTAAAATCGGACATTTGGCACAAAGCACTCGAAATGGAAGTGACAATTGATGAAAATGAGATCACATCACCGCAGTTTTCACAAATTTATGCGTATAACTCGGCCGATTTCGATGCGATGAATTCATTCTTCGTTGGAAATCACATTTTGTCAGAAATTAATCGAATAGATGACCTCGAGAATGCATTTCACATTTTTGGAAATGTTCTACACGAGGCGATCGATTCATTTGTCCCGAGGATAACCGTTCAAAGTGGCACTGATCCACCATGGTACACGAAACAATTGAAGAACATGAAAAATGTCAGAAGAAAAGCATACAAGCAGGCAAGGCAGACTGGCAATTTCGATGAATACAATAACATCACGGATTCGTTCATCCAATTACAAAGTCAGTTATTTAAATCGTACATCAGCCGCATACAATCACAAATCAAATCAAATCCAAAACACTTTTGGCGATTTGTGAATGATCGAAGGAAACGGAGCGATATTCCAGCTATCGTTGAGTATAATGATGTGACAGCGAATACCGACACATCGAAAGCGGAATTATTCGCTGATTTTTTCGAAAATCAGTACACACGAAGCGACATTATCGACTTGGATGAATTGCTGGATGGATGTGGAGACGTATCATTTGACTTTGAAATCACTGAAGCCGATGTGTTAAAGGCATTGCAATCCATTGACGCGAACAAAGGAGCCGGTCCAGATGGAATATCACCGAAAGTGTTGAAGAACTGCGCACACTCATTGTCGAAACCGTTAACAGCGCTATTTCGTAGATCATTTCAACAAGGATGTGTTCCAGATGCATTGAAAAAGTCCAGAATTGTGCCAATTTACAAGGCTGGTAAAAAGAGCAATGCAGTGAATTACAGGCCAGTTGTGATCATACCAACAGTAGCCAAATTATTCGAAATTGTTGTCTATGCCAAAATCGACACATTTGTTAATGCACAAATCAGCCACAATCAACATGGATTCGTGAAAAATCGATCAACCTCAACAAATTTACTGCAAATGGTAAATTTCACGATGGACTCAATGGTCAATAAATGTCAAACGGATGTGCTGTACACAGATTTTGAGAAGGCCTTCGATCGTGTGAACCACAAGAAATTGTTGCAGAAGTTGGTGAGATTTGGATTCGGCCGCCAAATTGTCAAATGGTTCCATGGTTATTTGACATCACGATCGCAGTTTGTTGGAATTGGTGAAAAAAAGTCAAGGAGTTTCATTGTACCATCGGGAGTACCCGCGGGAAGTATTTTGGGACCATGTCTCTTTATTATTTTCATAAACGATATTGTTGAAACTGTGTCAAATGCACTTGTTTTATTATTTGCAGATGATCTGAAATTGATCCGCACTATTCATTCGCCCATTGATGCCATCATTTTTCAAAAAGCCATTGATCAATTGAGCGACTGGTGTAACGAAAACAACCTGCATTTGAATCTGAAGAAGTGCTACGTAATGACGTATGCAAAGGGTGCAAACGTAGTCAACTA
>NW_022202424.1:0-5295 GCF_009176525.2 Contarinia nasturtii | reverse complement strand
ACGACAACCCCAAACGTAAAGGAGCGTATGTTGATCCAGGCCAACCAGGACCATCGCAGTCAAAACGAGACATTCATTGCCAGAAGGTTATGCTGTGCATTTGGTGGGATCAAAAAGGTGTCGTGTATTATGAGCTGCTAAAACCAGGTGAAACGGTTACAGCCCAACGCTACCGCATGCAATTAATCGAAATGGAGCATGCATTGAAGATTAAACGGCCACGGATAGCGTCTAAACAAGACAAAGTTGTGTTTCACGATGATAATGCCAGGCCACATCGAGCAGACATCGTTAAAAAAAAGTACAAGACTTCGGTTGGGATCGGCTTGATCAACCCGCGTACTCTCCAGACCTTGCTCCTTCTGACTACCACTTGTTTGGATCGATGCAAATGGGCTTGTCCGAGATATCGTTTCGAAATCCTGAAGGAGTGCGAAAATGGATCGATGAATGGATAGCCTCAAAAGATGAGGAATTCTTTCGACGCGGAATCGACAAGCTACCAAGAAGATGGGCGGAAGTCATAGCAAACGATGGGCAAAACATTGATTAAAGTACTCATTCTTGTTATTTTAAATAAATGTTTCTTTTCACACAAAAATCCCTCAAAATTAATTTATACACCCAATAGACAATCTGTATGTAGAATATCATTCGTGCACTCATAGAATTTCACATTTGCAATTTTATATGGAATTTGTGAGCTTTAGAAAGATTATACAAATGCGTTTGTTATATTTGAATCACGTTCTACTGCAAGTAAATGCGTATGAAATGTGAAAAAACTAAATTTTTGAAAGTAAACTTTTGCTCAAAAGCTATTTTAATTTTTAATATTTTGTAAATGTCAATGAGTATATAATTTAATATTAAGGCATTCCCCCGAAAAGTTCTAGTTTTAAAACCAAGACACACTGTTTATAAGTATACTATAGACACGTTTATATGTATGCTATAGGCACATGAATTTAAAATAAATAAAAATGGACAGCGCTAAAGCAATGATAAAATACTAGGTATATGGAATGATATGTGAGTGGTTGAAAAAAAGGAGAAATGCAATGCAGTGCGCTTGTGCTTTGCTTACTTTGTCGTTTGCTTGATTCTCCGTTAGCCTTTTCAGTAGTAGTTGATGTGGTTGCTGTTGTAACAGCCGTTGCGCTTTTTGATCGCTTTCGTCGTATATTCAACACTTGAGCCCGTGTCCATGTTCCAGTACGAGTTGCACCGTTACTTACTTGTTGCAAAATTCGATTCAATGTTACCGTTAAATCAAAAAATGACATTGTTTATTTTCAAAATAGAACCGTTTGGATCTTGACTTTTGTTTGTTCCAAATCTTCCAGTTATCGGTACTTTACTCTGATTGTTCACTTTATCCTCTATTCGATATATTCAATCGTGAAAATATCTAATTTTTCACTATTACATTGTTCGATAAGACTATGCAATGAGCGCTAATATCGTAGATTTTTCTTTATCGATTCCACCAATACGACATCTACTAAAAAACTCGCCGATTTCTGTTACTAGTGGTGTTTTAATACAGCTCGTGTAAACGTACAAAGGAACACACAGACTCCGATTCTGTGTATGCGTATGTATTACAAATTCTGCACTCAGTCGTCAATCGTAGCTGCTTGTGCAAAATTTACAATACATACGCATACACAGGATCGGAGTCTGTGTGTTCTTTTGTATTAGTTCGTCTGTAATACAGCCATAGCCGTATAGTTCGTTTGAGCTGTGTCAAAGCAACAGTAGTAACAAAAATCGGTATCTTTTTTAACAGATGTCGTATTCGTAGATCCGATAAAATTAATTTGTATGGGGAATATACGATACTATTTCCCATCGATAGAATGCTTGTTTTTTTTTTTGCTTTTTTTATTGTTCGGGGAGTATTGTACACCTCTTCTCCTTGCATTTACCCACAGACATTTATTTGCAATTTTGGTTCATTCTTCAATTGTTTCTTACTAGATTTTTTGTATATATTAATAATGAAGTCAATTTATTAGTAATTGTTGTTTTATTTTTTATTACGCGGGTATATAATATAATAAGTTTTCAGTTTCTTTTATGCGTCATCTCCAGTTTGGTAAACTTAGTTCAGTTCTGTAGCGTTGAAATGAATAAGAGAAAATAGGGAACAAATTGTTGTTCAGTATCTTTCTCTTCACCGCTTCTAATGCAATAGAACTATATACAGGGGGAGGAAAAATTTTTAAGCCTAGAATATAAAGAGAAGTTCTTTCAAATCATTCTTGTGCTGTAATTGAAGTATGAACTGTCAACAGTATTTCCACAAAAAATTTGGTTCATATCTCTCTTCATTTGTTAAGTTCAACATTTGATATTTAGTCATTTTGATATTTTTTGAAAAACTGAAAAATTCCAAAATCATGTTGATATTAATTATCTCACAAAAGATGGTATAGCATCAAACGATTTCAATCACTTCTTGCGTGTAGTTTATGGTGACCCTCCTCCATCGTATACCTTAGTCAAACAATAAGAAAACCCTTCATAGTTGTGCAGAGACTTAATGAAAGATGACTCTCACACTTTTGTGACATTAGTGAAAACAGTTCAAGATGTGATGGCCAAAATCCAAGTGTAGTTCATGAAATATTCCAAATTCTAACAGTACGTTAGCTGCGACCCTCAGCATCACAGCAGATAGTGTCTTCAATATATCACACGAAAAACGTTGCTTGGAGAACGTTTGTTGCCGATCACTCGGAAAGCCTTTGATTTTTTTTGACAGATGATCACATTTCTCTTTGTGATTGATTACTCAAGCTTCAGGAATGTATCGAATAAATCAATAGTAGTTGGTAATGAAGCCTGGTTCTAGTACTACAAATCAAAGACCAAAGCGAAGAGAATGTATTATTATAAGATCTCTAATACAGTAGCTTTTTTATATGAAATCTGTCACACTAACGCCCTCACTCTATCTTTTGGCGAACTAAACAGAATAAAGTTTAATATAAAAGTAAAGTCTCCATCAGGATATTTTATACAGCCGGTGTCAAGATCAATAAAACTGTTAATAGAATCTGCCATTTTTACGCAATTTTGCGATGTGATTGCCAGATTAAGAATATAAATAAAATAAATGAACGGAATAAACGAACTTAACAGAACAGAATAATTCGCACGAGTGTATGACAAGTATGTAAGAGAACAATAACATTATCTATCTGTCAAATGTCACACTCACACTTATGAGTATACGTATGGAGATTTTAGCAAAATCATTTCTACAAGATCTACACACTCTACACCCGAGGCTTTTTAAGTTAAATTAAAACGCATATAAATTTATGTTTTTTTAAATAGAAATTATCTAATGCTAATTGTGCTAACTTCATTTTCAAAACAAAAAAATGAAACAATTTATTAAATTATTTTTCAACAATTTTTGGAATAACATATGCGCTCATTCTCAAACTTGTGAAATAATATCCCATTCTATATATAGATGGCACTGTCTATACGAAGTTCGGCAAACAAAGCATTACGCTTATTGAGCGCATTACACCTCTTATTATTATACAGTGATGGCAAGGCATCAGTAGGGATTCGCCTCCAAACAGATGATTTCCAACATATGACTTCCGTTTCTGGGATACAAATGGTATATTAATGATTGGCTTGTCACCAAAAAATAATATGGTCTTGGGTCTGTACCACGCTCAATAGATGTATGGATTGCGATATGTAGTAGAATTAAAATATTGTTTTCTTCTGGCGAGAAAATTTGTCTTCGCATGACAACTCGCAAGTGAATATTTGGATCTTGATTCAATTTCGCCATCTATTGCATTTGTTGGGGCCGGCCTCTAGCTAGTATTTCCCATAGCGGCACAGCAATGAAACGACAACAACAATAACACATATTTTTACTGTCAAAATTTTGATGTCAAATGGTGTCGACATTGGTGACGGTATTTTGAAACAGACTGTGTAATCCATATTCATCGTATATGATCCTATGTAAAGTTCTATACTTGATCTAGTTCACATTGACGGTTCAAATCGGTTATGTCCAATAGCGTGGATATGGACTGTGTGTTTCTTCTGTTACATGTACGTTGTAATGGACAAGTATAGTAACATGGCGTCGTTCAAATAAATTTAAAAATCCGTCCACTCGTGTCGACACCATCTAGCACGGTAGTAGGGATTTCATTGCTGTGCATAGCGGTGCAGTGTTCAGATTACGAGGGCGCGTAGTCGGAATTTGACAACATCGGGCAACATTTAGTTCGTGTATTTTTGACATTTCATGGAATGTGATATGAAACGTGTTTGAGAAATTTCGAGTAATTTATTAAAATTAAAGTGAGTTTAATATTTTGAAAAATGTTTGAAAATATATGTGTTGAAGATGTCAAAAAGTAAAAGTTTATGTAAATATCTTTACATACATATGAAATATGTATATTTTGCGTAACTCTATATATACTGTAAAGAAATGAAAATCGATACCGCTGACTTTTGGAAAAGGGTTTTTGCATATTTTAGTAGTGCTCGGGCACCAAATTAAGAATCCGCAAAAAAAAATAAAAAATTCCAAAATTTGACCGCTAGGTGGCGTTTCAAAAAAAAGGTAAATTTTTGGTTTTGTCCATTTTTGACCACCCAAACCAGAAACAAATTTCCGAAAAATGGCATATTCGGAAACTGGAGTTCGGGTAGATAGTGTTGAAAAAAAAATTGTTGGAGTCGATCGAAAAGTGTCCGAGATATGATCATGTCAAAAAATCTTACGAAAATGTAATTCCTGTATAAAATTACTCGAATAATATATATATATATGGAATTACATTTTGGAAGTTCTAGAAACCAGGCCAAATCCTGAAAGTCCACCAATCAGCCAAATTCCACCGGATTTGGATTTTAGGCCAAAAAGTAGTTGACTGTAGTTGAAATGCGAGAAAAATCGACCGGAAATTTTTTTGTGATTTTGACTGCCTTTCTGCTGTTTTTCATGTTTCAGTAGTATTTGCTTCTAGTAACACCAATTGAAATATACTGATGAGATACTATACTAATAACTATACTAATAAAATACATGCATCTTATTAGTCTTCTGAATAGTAACATTCTAATAACTATACTTATTACTATACTTATTACACTAATAAGATGACATCTTATTACCAGTTATTAGAAATTATTAGTAATAAGTAATAACTATCTTACTAGTCTGATGTTATTAGTCTCAACTGTATGACCATTAGGGTGTTTCCACATGAAAAATATTAAAAAGTGGCTATTATC
>NW_022202423.1:0-9732 GCF_009176525.2 Contarinia nasturtii | reverse complement strand
TCAAATTACTTCGATACATGGAAAATAATGTTAAACTCGGAAAAAATAGAAAACAAGCATACGAATGTCAATTCACGTTGAATAACCATTTAATCGCCAAGACAAAGAAGATTAAATATTTGGGAGTAATTTTTACCCCCGATTTAAATTTCTATAGACAAATCGATTACACAATAAACAAATCAAAATCAGCCCTTGGCCAGTTGAATAACATTTTTAAAAATAAATTAATTAACACAGATGTCAAAAAACTGGCATACAAACAATTAATTAGACCAATTATTACATATGCATGTCCTATCTGGTGGAATACTTCCTCCAATCAAATGGAGAGAGTAAGAAAATTCGAAAGAAAAATTTTAAGACATTGTACTGGTCGCTATAGAGACCAAGATGGAAAATACTTTAACTCTGCTATAATATACAACGAGAGCAATATTGATAGAATAGACAGATATACCGTTAATCTTGCATTGAATTTCTACGACAAAATCGATATAAACAGGGATATTAAACCATTTAATGAATGGCAAAATTTACTTCAAGCAAGCAATGGTTTTCACAGGCAACCTGCCTATAAGTGGCTTAAAAACAAATCCAACGAATTTTTCGAATTTGACGGCAAGCTACTTTTTTACAACAAAAACAGATCGGGCAACATAGCCTATATCACACACCAATAGATATAGTTACGGTTTTTTCTTTTTCTTTTCCCGTATTTATTAAAAACTAACACATTAAATTAATAAATACCGAACCAAAAAGTTTGCGAGCAAACATCAACATTTTCATTAGAATTAGTTCATAAAACATATCTTGTAACTAGATTTAAGCAAAAAATAAAATAAAGTTACGCTTTTGAAAAAAAAAAAAACCCAAAATTACACCTTTCAGGGATTACGATTTGAATATTTGGAAACAGTTAATTTATTCAACGAAAGAAAATCATTTATTTAATCTTTTGACATATCGATTCTCAGAAAAATTGGAACGGACTTGGAACCAATTTTGAATACGAGAAAAATTGTCAAGACGAGAAAAAGTATATGGACAATGTTATTCTTAAGCGATTTCATGACATTGAAATGATGAAAAAGGGCTATAAAGAACAAATATTCGACGGCGATTTTATAGAAGCAAAATCATTTCATTTCATAAACTTTCTTGAAGAGGATTTTGACAAAATAAAAATTGCCGAATCAAGCGAAAAATGCAAAATTTTCAGAGAAATGGTGATTAACTTTGTCAAAGTATATACGGAAATAAACAAATTAGTTAGCTCGGATTTCTCCACGATTGATAATATAGTTGAATTTGGACAGTTGGAATCGGAAATTTTGAAATATATAGACCAACACCATAGGAAAGAAATCGAATTACCTTTTGATATCGAAAACAAATTCTATCAAAATTTCTTCTCTCATTCAATTTTTCGTGTAAAATTTCAGAATGACATTCTTTTCACGGAATTTAAAATCCCATTATTCGTGAAAACAGCTGTCTATGAAGTTTTCCCACTCCCAATTTATCAGAATATCACTAGCTATATTTTACAGCCAGAAGTGGATTACGTTATATTCAATCAGACAGAATCCATATTATTTTCAGCAGAAGCTCTGGAAGAAAATTGTTGGCAAATTCTGCAAAAATCCAAGAATTGAATCTATTTGTGGAAAAAAATATCTACGTCTCAGGGATATTGATAAAATTGATAAGATATGTTTTAATTTTATTTATTTATTCACCGTCTGATCACAGACTGATTTTATCACAATCATTTACAATATCATTTGCAATGAAACACTACCCGATCGAATACCAGCCGCCAGTCTTTTCGACTTCGGAGCAGCAGATATCGACTGTGTCCATAAATATTCATAACACAATTTTTCTTAGTCTATTTCACCGAATATTAAATAACAAATTGTCCAATTTAACAATACTAATTCTAAAAATGCTTCGCGATGCTGATTCCAAAAATGTTTCTCTTATTAAATTAAAATTCCTACACGCCACGTTAAATGGTTGACTATGTGCATATTCAGCTGTAAACGTTCTTACTCTAATAAGTTCTGTATTTCTCAAATTTCTTTGGTTTACGTTATATTGTTGTCTTGTGTATACAATCTTATCTCTAAGCGAACGCGACACTATTTTACCTAATAAGAGATCATAAATTAAAAATATAGAGGCATTTATACGCCGTCTCCACAGCGGTTGAATACTTAAAACATCACATCTAAACTGATACGGTGGCAATACAAAATTCTCATCTCTTTGGTAAACAAATCTTAACGACCATATCACAATTTTTTTCTGAATTGACTCTATTCTATCGGAGTGTATACGGTGGTATGGTTGCCATACTATACTCGCGTACTCTAACTTTGATCTGACTAGCGCAAAATACAACATTTTAGCCGATTCAATCGTGAACTTATTCTTTGATGTGCGTTTTATGAATCCCATTGTCCCAAGTGCACTGGCTGTGATCGTGTTTGTAGATGAATCTTTTGTCAGTAGATTCGATAACTGATTTTAATAAAATACCAAAACAATCTCTAATTTCAAACACTTTATTCTTTTCAAAACTGTTACCCTAATTTTTCACATTTACTTTCTTAGAGTTACCCTAATTCCCTATGAATTCCCTATAAGCTTATGAATCGCGGATCCGCTTTCGCAGAGACAATTCATATGCTTTTGATCGCTTTTCAGAACAAGATGCGAGTCCGCTTTAACATTCGCCGAGGCACTTGTTCAGAAGAATGGATCTGGCTATCTGCTTAAAATAGCGAATTTGCCCTTTATTTATACTAAAATTTACGCAGATTTCTCTTTTCCCACTACAATTATTTTTCACAATAAAGTCTTACAGTACAACAGAAATCTTACTTAAATCGAGGTCATTGTATATTTTTTCCCGTATTAACAATAATATATACAATGTAACGCTCTTAATTTAATTCCGGTTTCTCAATAACAACATTGTAATGCTTTTACGTATAGTAGCTCAACATACAGCATATCTGTATGTTGTTGCCCATTCCTCTTTACCTCATTAAGTATGTATACGCATGAGACTCATCGATGCCTCATTATCATACGTTCGATCAACACCTCTGTTGATCGCATATTCAATGATAGTGCGTATCATCTTAATCCAGTTTTCATGTGTAAACAAAGCATTCGCTCTTTACATTTTGGTAACTGGGTTTTTATTTACATTTTTAAATCCGAGCTTTGGATTTAAACAGATCGCATCGATGTGATTGACGAACGTTAGTCTTGTGTCGAAAATAACGCCGAGATCCCTGTGTAAATTTATTCGTTCAAACGTGTGTTGGCCGTTGTTGATCGTAAAAACGTAGTCGATTGCGTTTCCACCTTTTGAATACGTCATTACGAAGCATTTCCTCAGATTCAGATATAGGCTGTTTTCATCGCACCAGTTGCTCAGCTGATCAATGGCATTTTGGAAAGTAATGACATCAATAGGCGATTGGACCATTGTGATCAATTTAAGATCATCTGCGAAAAGTAAGACAAGTGCATTTGTTACGGTTTCGACAATGTCATTAATAAAAATAATAAAAAGACACGGCCCCAAGATACTTCCCGCAGGTACTCCTGATGACACAGTGAAAGTTCTTGACTTTCTTTCCCCGATTCCAACGAATTGTGTTCGTGCTGTCAAGTATCCATGGAACCATTTGACAAGTTGTCGGCCGAATCCAAAGTTCACCAACTTCTGCAATAATTTCCTGTGGTTTACACGATCGAAGGCCTTCTCAAAATCTGTGTACAGCACTTCCGTTTGACATTTTTTGACCATTGAGTCCATCGTGAAATTTACCATTTGGAGTAAATTTGTTGAGGTTGATCGATTTTTCACGAATCCATGTTGATTGTGACTGATTTTCGCATTAACAAATGTTTCGATTTTGCCATATACAACAATTTCGAACAATTTGGCTATTGTTGGTATTATCACGATCGGCCGATAATTCGATGCACTGCTTTTCTTTCCAGACTTGAATATTGGAACAATTCTGGAATTTTTCAATGCTGCCGGAACACATCCTTGATGCAACGACTTACGAAATAGCATTGTTAACGGCTTTGACAAAGAATGCGCACAATTTTTCAGTAGTTTTGGTGAAATACCATCTGGGCCAGCTCCTTTGTTTACATTGATCGTTTGTAGTGCTTTCATCACGTCTACTTCATTGATGTCAATGTCAAACGAGATGTCACCGCATTCACTCAGCAATTGATCCAAGTCGATATTGTCGCTCCGTGTATACTGATTTTCGAAAAAATCAGCAAATGATTCCGCTTTCGATACGTCTGTGCTCGCAATCTCATTGTTGTATTCAACAATAGGCGGAATGTCACTTCTCTTTCTTCTGTCGTTTACAAATCGCCAAAAATGTTTTGGATTTGCTCTGATTTGCAATTGAATGCGGGTGATGTACGACTTGAACAACTGGCCTTGTAACTGCAAGAACGAATCTGTGATTGCGTTGTATTCGTCAAAGTTACCAGTTTCTCTTGCTTTTTTATACGCCTTTCTTCTGACATTTTTCATGTGTTTCAAGTGCTTTGTGTACCACGGTGGATCAGTACTCTTTTGAACGGTGATTTTTGGAACAAATGAGTCTATTGCCTCGTGTAGAACATTGCCAAATAATTGGAATGCATTCTCGAGGTCATCAATTCGATTTATCCCCAACAAAATGTCACTTGCAATGAAGAATGCATTCATCGCATCGAAATCCGCCGAATTGTATGCGTATATTTCCGATGATTGCGGTGCTGTGGGTTCGTTTTCATCAATTGTCACTTCGATTTCAATTGCTTTGTGCCAAATGTCGGATTTAACCAATGGTCTTGTTGATTCAATCAACGACATTTCGTAGAACTTGTTTGTGAATACAAGATCCAAAACATTCCCGGCTGGATTAACGATATTCGACAGTTGGTGGAAACCACAGTCATACATTGTGTCAAATACAGCAATACCACCTTCTGTCGACACATTTGTTGGCAAAAAATAATCACCATCATCGGCTTTGACCCACTTGACACCAGGCTGGTTAAAATCACCGCACACAATAACGGTGTCATTTTCATTGTATGGGACCATTTTCACAATCTCAGCGAATTCCAAGAACTTTGCAGATTCGTGTACTGACCGAATATACACTGCAAACACATAGACATTACACGAGTCGAACGAAATTTTTACACACACGTGCTCAAGGCCGCTGCGCTCTGATAGAATCAGCTTTTCACTGTTGAATTTGCATTCAACCGCGATCAGCACTCCTCCACCGTTGATTCTATCACTTGTGAGTTCCGTCCGATCGCCACGATAGACATTATAACGTTTTCCGAAATGCTCGATATCTGTAATGCTTTTTAATAACCACGTTTCGAAGAATGAAATTATATTAAATGGACACGATTTTGTTGCTAATCGAATCTCATCTACTTTGTCCCGAATGGAATGTGTATTTTGTAGGTACACATTCAGTTTTGTGTGCTTCGAGACTATTTTTGGGGAGTTTTGTGTTTGTTTTCGATGCGGTGTCAAAGTTTGTTCGGATTTTCTTACAGTGGTGTTCGTTTTGTTATGTTCAATGATGTGGCATGTTTGTTCGACGCTTCGGTGACTTTGCTCGGTGGTGATACGGTTGAATCCATCAAATCTGGTGTCGGTGATTTGCGGATGTTTTTCGAGTTCAATGCCGGGAAAAAATCACCTAATGTTTTGTTCTGAAGGAACTCACGGACAAGAACATCTTCTTCCCACACTTCCGGATTGATCAAAATGTCAAAATCGCCTTCATTCAATTCGATTTTGAACGAAACAAACTTCAATGTGGTGACATCTTTGTCTTTTTTGACGAGTTTGTGCACCCTAAATCTCGAAATTTCTTTCACCAATGTTTCGGACAAAATGTATTCAACAATTTCTTCGGTAGTGGTAATTGGATCGAAACCAGAGACCCAAATTGCCTTTTTGAACACCGGCTTTTCGACTCGTTTTGGCTTGGCCACAACACTGAGACGATGTGTGGCTGACTTTGTGCCCATTTTTGGCGATGGAGCATCGAAATCACGAGATTTTGACTTCTGTGGCAATATATTCGGTGAGATGTCGGTACGTGGTCGTTTTGCAGAATTTATCGGGTTATTTTGAACAACACTGGCAAATGAATTACGGGAAAATTGTTGTTTCTGTGTATTTACCTGTGATTTCAAGTTTTTCGACGGTTTTATTATGTTCGGTGTGTTTTCGTTCGGGTTCAAAAGAGCCGGTCGGAGCACTTTACTCGCTATCACTTTTGTTGCATTGTCAATGCCGGTTGTTTTTTCATCGATCGTTTCCAATTTTTTCGAATTTTCTTCCATTACGTTTCGGAGCAATTTTACCTCGTTCATAATATGACGAATAGAAGTTCTATCCGGTTTCGGTGTTGATTTTCCAAATGACGCGTTCAAATCGTTCGATTGTGTACCGTTTGACGTTTCATTGGCGCACACATTACAAAAAAATCGAATGTTCGGAGATGAAATTTGGCTAACTTTCAGTTTAATTCCAATGCACACAAGATGAATGCATCCGTTGCAGTTGAAACACTTTGTGGTCTGATCGGGTGAAATGTTTTCTCGTGGACAATCGTCCCTCGAACAATTTTTGTTTGTTGTCATTTCGCATGAAAAAAGTCACTGTCATACACAGAAAAACAACAACAACACTATGGTGCAAAAATGTTCAATGTTTCTATCACAATAATTTTGTCAAAACACACAAAAAATAACTAAACTTCATGTAATTCTGATATAAATTTTCGTGATGTCGTTAACTATATATATTTGGTCAAAAAATTTAACATTGAAATATCAAATAAATACAAAAAACACAGAGCTAAAACAATAGTCGGTTTTCGCTTTGACAGCTAAACGTCAAAAAAAATGCATATTTGACTTTACCAAATGATAATAAAATTAAGGATAAAATTAATTCATCTTCAGTTGGAATATACTTAACATTTTTGAAAATTGTAATACTAATTTTAATCATTCATTTTATAATATTTTCAATTTACATTATATTTAAAATTATCAAAGAGAAAGACAGAGAATACAAGGACACTATTACCTTCTACGTTAGTAGTAAAGACAGTATAGTCTGAGTATAAACATTCACTCCAATTTACAAGAACAAAAAAAAAAGAGTTTCACGTTTTTCTTTTATATATTTGAACTTTTGTTGTGTAATTTAATTAAAATTTGTGAGAATATTTTTAAGAAACAAAAAATGACAAAAAAAAGAAGAAAATTATCATTTAAGAATAAGAATTGTACGAAAGTCAACGATGATTAAATAAATTCGCCACCGTTGCCTTTCTTTTTCCGGGGGGAAGGAAATTGTAGTGTGACCAATGCAATGTCCACCATTATTTAGCATTTCTGTTGGCTCACGCTCATGCGTTGAGCATCGACTCAATTTGGTGCATTCCTGCGATTCATGCATTTCATACGCACGATGATTACGACCGTTTTTTGTTTACGCCTCGCGTTCATTTGCATGCAACGGCATCGAGCGTTTTCAATTAGGGGACTCACCCTCTTTGTTTATTTCGCTCGACGTAAACAATGCGAGGGAACGCATTGAGCTCTGTATGCTTATAGCGGGCAGAGTCGTCGTCGAGGCAATTGTTATTATAAAAAGTGTGTCAACACTAACGATACAGTGAAATGCACCGAGTTTTGTGTACTCACAGCGTGAAGAGTCGGCGTCGGACGATTTGCTGAATGATTTTTCCTCTCACCCCATTTATTGTCAAGTCGTTCACGAAAATGTACTGAACGTCCTATCCTTTACGTGATAAAGTAGTCGCTATAATCTAAGCCAATGTATTTTGAATTGTTTTGTGTTCCCAAAAAATGTATAAAAACCCACGAAAACCTTGTAAAATCGTTCAGTTTCGAACGAACTCGCCTTCACTTCGCAACTAAAACTGTCTAAACGCTCCAGTGAACCTAACTACTCATCGGGACAATTAAGCAATCAATCGTCGATGCACCAATATTGATTGACTTATCCCAACCGCGCAAGGACATTCCAGTGGACATAACTACTCATTGGGACAATTAAGCAATCAATCGTCGAGGCACCAATATTGATTGACTTATCCCAAGTCGTCGAAGCCGACCTGGGACAACAACCGAATGAGAATAGAAGTCACACTCGAGATTCGATTTAACTACGATTCGACCAACGAGCCCCAACTACTGACATTGGAAACGACTCTCCGCTTAGACGTATCAACACAACATTAAACACATTATACAGTTCATTTGACAGTTGCAAAATTACGTGAAGAAAGTGAGTTCAAAACGTTCGATATTTCACTTTATGCACTTAATAAATCAAGTTTTCGCGAATCAACCACTTGCGTATTTATTTCCTTACCACTCACATCTCAGTTGTAATAATAGCATTACAATGCCTTATTTTTTTCGATAGAAAATAACTTCCTTAAATTTTCAAGACGATCGGATAAAAAATAAGTATGGCTCCCATAAAAAAATTCCAATATTTGGAGTAAAAATTTTTTTTCGAAAAATGTGTGAATATTTCAGCAAGATTCATTGAGGTACAATTGTAAATTAGCATGGTATATACAATTAGTTTCAGTGAGGTACAATTCGAAATTAGCATGGTACAATTAGTTTCAGTGAGGTACAATTCGAAATTACCATGGTACAATTAGATTCAGTGAGGTGCAATTCGAATTCAATTATATTTCGTATGACAAAGTGTACTTACCGTCAAGTTTGTCTTTTTATCAATTTCCCTGATGATATTTTGTATCATGGAAACATCTCCAAGAATTTTAAAATATATAATACTCTGTATACCAACCTTTTTTGAAAAGGTACATTTTAGGAACAATTATTATCAGCCATAAAAATTCAAAAAATATCGTAGAGTTTTTTTTCGTCATTCTATCACAATATTGAGTTGGCCCGTGAGCTCCAAATATTATCGAAACGAGTAAGGTACAATTAAAAATAAATTGCGGTACTATTAAGTACATTTTTGGTACAATTATTATCGGCCATAAAATTTGAAAAAATATCGTTGATTTTCATTTTTGCCATTTTTTCGGGAAATCCCCCGTGAATTTTGAAGGACATGTTCTGCAGAAGAACACCATCGAAGTAATGAATTTATGATGATGTTATTTTGAAGGTACATTTTAGGTACAATTATTATCAGCTATAAAACTTTAAAAAATATCTTTGAGTTTTGTTTTGGCTAGTTGACCGGCAAATTGAAGTGCCCCGAAATTTGAACCTCAAATATTAGCCAAACGAGTAAGGTACAATCAAAAATAAATTGCGGTACAATTAAGTACATTTTTGGTACAATTATTTAAACCTAGTCCCAAGTTTCGACTTTCACATGTGCGGACATTCGAATATACATCCAAAATAAGACAATTTGACTTAATTTTCAACCAGGAATCCGATGGAATTGGTTTTACAGTAGGGTGGATGAATTTTTCTTGATTTGGCTCTACGGCCCAGAGTAGTTGTATAAGCATGAGCTGATTCCAAAACAGCCATTTTTTGATGGGGTTATATATCATATAGTGTGGCGACTTTATAGTCGCAGACGAGCATAATACATTGCACACACCATACACACAC